>NC_045959.1:90749901-90806765 GCF_010909765.2 Amblyraja radiata | reverse complement strand
TATTTTCATTTTCAACCCACATTATGTGGAGACATTTGTTCAGTGTCATTCTGAGCTCTGATTGAGGCACACCACTTGCAGAGACTGATTGAGGCACACCACTTGCAGAGCCTGATTGAGGCACACCACTTCCTGGTTCTATAGTCCCTCCCACTCCCGCCAGCAGGGGCAGCAGAGAGAATGGGGAATGTTGTAAAAACATTAATATCTCTGTAATTTATCATCGATGGGAAAAATCCTTGGCACACATGTGGCGGAGGGGGGCTCTGAGCGAGGTGGCCAAAAATGACGACCGTAGGTGGCGGCGTTCTCTCTGAAATCGCAGCACAGAAGGCCAAAAGCGGTCAAGAACAGAGATTTAGTAATATAGATATATATGCGCACATATATATAAATACACACATGCACATACACGCACATATAAATATATAATATGTATAATATATAAAGTAACAGACAATAATAGTGAAAAAGTCAAAAATACTGTCCCCAAATCTATATAGTTCACAGCCGATTTGGAGGCTGTAGTGTTTAATAGCTGGATGAATGCAGAAAGACAGCACAGGAAACTGCAAATGATTTCAACAGTTTTTCACATGCCTCTGATTTTCAGAGACATTTAAGAACTAATAAAATAAAACTAATTAAAAATATATTACAAAAAAATAACACTAACATTAATTAAAGATATAAAACATATGGGAATAATTACGTACATTAAACTAAAGCAAAATACATTCAAAGCGTTAATAAAAAAAACGAAAACGCTAGATACCCAATAGGTTAGCCAACCTGACCTGCTGAGTAGGTTCAATATTTTCCACTTTTATTTTAGATTTCCAATATCAGCAGTTCCTTTGCTTTTCAATTACAGCAAAAGCTCTGTGATCCAGCACTTGCTGGACTTCACTGGTGCTGGCTCATCAAGTATCAGAACAGTTTATTCTTTCCGCTCCGTTGGTTTTGCAGACCTCTCTGCAAAGCCCCTGCATTGGCCTGTTTCCCTTCCCACTGACCCCGATTGGTCTGGACAGAAGGGAGAGGATGCGATAAATGCAAATTATTTTGCTAACAATTTGTCAGATATGTCGCGTCCACAGAAAGAAAGCCAAATGAATTCTACCCAATTACCTGCCATCAATCTGCAGTGACTCAACAATGGTTCGATGGTTTCTTTATTATCGCGCGTATTGAGGTACAGTGAAATACTTTGCAGATCAGCAAGACTATCACTATACATAAGCACAATCCCCCTGGTTAGTATAGAATGTACAGAACAGGCCACTGAATCTATATGCAAGTCGTCATTTTGGTGGCATTTCACAGTCCCAGCTGCAGTCGACAACAAAGGTCCTTTGCAGCCGTCGCCTCCATTCCGGTTGTCCTGTGAACCGTTGTTATTCGATTAGGGAATGTGCACCAACAATTTAAGGAATTTAAAAAAAGTAGGGTGAAACCAACAGACATGTTAGCTTTAAATCAGTAGTAGGGATTTATGATTGAGGACGTGGTGTCAGGACACAGAAAATAATAATATGATTGGGCAGAGTAAGCATGGAGTAGTAATAGGCATTAAGGATACAACATGCAAATATGAAGTCAAGCCTTTATTGCAAGAGGATCTGAGTACAATCATTATAGAAACATAGAAACATAGAAATTAGGTGCAGGAGTAGGCCATTCGGCCCTTCGAGCCTGCACCGCCATTCAATATGATCATGGCTGATCATCCAACTCAGTATCCCGTACCTGCCTTCTATCCATACCCTCTGATCCCCTTAGCCACACGGGCCACATCTAACTCCCTCTTAAATATAGCCAATGAACTGGCCTCGACTACCCTCTGTGGCAGAGAGTTCCAGAGATTCACCACTCTCTGTGTGAAAAAAGTTCTTCTCATCTCGGTTTATAAAGGATTTCCCCCTTATCCTTAAGCTTCCCAAACATCGGGAGCAATCTTCCTGCATCTAGCCTGTCCAACCCCTTAAGAATTTTGTACGTTTCTATAAGATCCCCTCTCAATCTCCTAAATTCTAGAGAGTATAAACCAAGTCTATCCAGTCTTTCTTCATAAGACAGTCCTGACATCCCAGGAATCAGTCTGGTGAACCTTCTCTGCACTCCCTCTATGGCAATAATGTCCTTCCTCAGATTATGACATCTCACTGCAGTTATGTCGGGCCCTGCTAGGAGCACACCTGAAATATAATTTATAAGTCTATTCTCCCAACCTGTGTCAATGTTGCCAACAAAATATTTACCCATTGATGCTCAGTTTGTGACCTCTCTAATATTATTATATCCCTGGTAAATAGAACAGGATCCCAAAGGTGTAGAGTGAGTTAATGCACTTGACATCAAAGCAAGGATTAACCATGTGTGACAATAGGTCACCACAGTAATATTAAAGACAGCGATCATTAAGGAAAATGTTTCCACTGACTTCATTCATCCAAGCATAAAGGATGGTGATTGAGGCATTGGGAGGTCATTCATTGCTGCAGGATGTTCCCCAGGGACATATTAGTGATTCCACCAACTTCAGCTGCTTCATACTTCACCTGCCCTCCATCATTAGATCAAAGTGGCAATGTTTACATACAATGGCACAATGATTTTCTCTGTTCATGATTCCTTGGATGATGAAGCAGGCTTTCTCAGCAGATCTCAGGTGGTCAACTAACATGCACCCCCTGGTAAAGAAGGCACAACGATGGCTTTACTTCCTAAAATCACTCAGGAAAGTCAACATGCCACAACAGCTACTAGTGTCATTCTACCATTGCTCCATAGAGAGTGTCCTGACACATGGCATCCTGGTGTGGTATGGCAACAGTTCTGCGGCTGACAAGAAGGCTCTGCAGTGAATCATCAATACAGCCCAGAAGATCACCAACACACATCTGCCTGCCCTGGAAGAGATCGGTAGCTCTTGTTGCCTGCGGAAGGCATCACGCATACTAAATGTCTCATCTCATCCTGCCCATCACTTGTTTGCCCTTCTGCCCTCAGGAAACCATTGCAGGTCCATCAAATCACACATCACAAGATTAACAAACAGTTTCTACCCCAAGGCCATCACCACTCTGCATTCTGCACTGAATACAAACCCCCCATAGCCAATATTTTGTACTGCTACAAAACTATACTGTGAAATATTGCATATTCTGACTTGACTTGACGTTTTTCTTGCCGTTTTTGTTGTTTCCATTGTCGTTATTATTTATCTGATACGTTGGAGCTCCGCTTGGGCAGTGCGTCTGAAATGTTGTTCCTTACAATGACAATAAAGTGTATTATTATTATTATTATCATCATTATCATCATTATTATTATTATTATTATTATTATTATTATTATTATTATTATTATTATTATTATTATTATTATTATTATTATTATTATTATTATTATTATTATTATTATTATTATTATTATTATTATTATTATTATTATTATCTCTGCATACAGCATGGCGCAGGTCACATTCTGGCATAAGCTAAGCCCTGGAAATAACATTGTCAGCCACCAGTACAAGATGTTGGGTGACTCCAACATGAGAAATTGTAATTACTTCTCTGTTTCATTCAATTACATTAGTACAATGCCATTAGTGCAACGTGTAGGAAGGAACTGCAGATGCTGGTTTAAACCGAAGATAGACACAAAATGCTGGGTAATTCAGCGGGACAGGCAGCTACTCTGGAGAGAAGGAATGGGTGATGTTTTGAGTCAAGATCGCAGAGTTACCCCGGCTTTTTGTGTCTATCTTCGTCATTAGTGCAATGCCTTCCATATATGGTACCAAAGAACAATAATGGTTCACAAATGAAGCTGAAAACTTAAACTGTCTGCATGTCCTCTTACTAGCTCCTATTCTAGAATGTTCTAGTTATTGTTACTATTGCAAGGTAGGTGAATCCAATTATTCCTTCATCCAAAGATAATATAGCACCAACATTGCAACATCAATTTTGTTTGTTTACAAAAAAATAGTTACAGCTATAAATAGATCAAATTATCTATCTCTATACTTATCAAACTCTGATCTTGGATGTGTGTGTGTGTGTGTGTGTGTGTGTGTGTGTGTGTGTGTGTGTGTGTGTGTGTGTGTGTGTGTATTTGTGTGTGTGTGTGTGTGTGTGTGTGTGTGTGTGTGTGTGTGTGTGTGTGTGTGTGTGTGTGTGTGTGTGTGTGTGTGTGTGTGATGTTCGCGTGCGTTTCACATCTCCTCAAAAACACGCCGTGGTAACGGTGAAATTTTTACATATTCCGTTAGAGATTTACGCCACGATCTCAAAAATCACCTTATCTGAAATTTCATGCATTATTTCTCGAGATATTTATGAAAATGTTCACAAATCTCCAATAACTTAGGAAATAAACAAGATGGTCTCGCTGATGACGATACAATGGATCTGACTGCCTGCCTCTGCTCGCAATGTGAGTGACGTTACCCCTGTTCTGTCTTCTGTGCTTCTTGGCTTATTAACTTTTACTTCTTTAAATTCGTCACTTAGCGTTTTTAAACTGCTGCTCAGGTCGTGCTGTGCACTCCACTGGGCTCCTTGAAGTTCAAGAACTTGGTGGCAGCAGCCGTTATTGACGCGCGGGCATGGGGCAGCGCGATGAGAAGATGACCGTGGCGGCCATTACTCCCTCTGGTAGAGGCCGTCAACGGAGACCTGCGATTCCTCTGTCGATCGCAGGGACTCGGGGAATCGTGAAGCCTTTTCCTCGCTGGTGATCCCAATCCCACCAGGCGATCTCTGGCCGTCACGGGGGACGACCTCCTCTTCGTCTCCCCTGCCCGATCATCTGTCACGCGGGTGGGTGGGCTTCCCCTCATGGAAGCCATAATCGTCCATCCCTCCGCTGCTTTTGACCATCCTCAGATCGCGCCTGTCCGCGGCCTCCCTCGAGTCTCCGCCGCTCACTCAACATGGACCCAGCAGCCTGCTCGCCGTGGGCCCCGCAGTCTGCTCGCCGTTGGTCCCGCAGCCTGCTCGCCCACCCGGCTCCCCTACTCCTTCCCCCCCCCCCTCGCCCACAGCCCGCTGGCCCACCCGGCTCCCCTCCTCCTCCCCCCCCCTCCTCCTCTCCCCTTTGTCCTCTCCTGCCCTCTCCCCCTCCCCTCTCCTCCCCCCCTCCCCCCTTCCCTCTCCTCCCTCCCCCCTCATCCCTACCCTCCTCCTCTCTCCCTCCTCCTCTCTCCCCATCCCACCTCCCCCTCCCACCCCCCCTCTGCCACCTCCCCTCCCACCCTCTACCCCCACTCTCCCCCTTCGTTCGCCCGTCTCTCCCCTCCTCTCTCTCCCCATCCCCTCTCTCCCCCTCTCCCCTCTCTCCCCCTCCTCTCTCTCCCTCCTTTCCCCCTTCCCCCCTCTCTCCCCCTCACCTCCCCCTCCACCCTTCCCCCTACACCTTCCCCTCCATCCCCCTCCCTTTACCCCCCTCTCCCCCCACACCCGCCCTCCTCCCACTCCCCCTCTCACATCCCCTCCCTTCCTGTCTCAACCCCCTCCCCTCCTGTGTGTGTGACGCCGCAGGCCGCCCCCCTCTCTCCCCCCTCCCACCCACCCCCGTAACCGCGCATTGAGGGGACAGGACCCAATGGGTCCCACTTGGTCTAGTATATTACTAAAACTCTCTGTTTGTTTGTTTGTATGCATGCCTGCGTGCGCTAGCGTGACATCCCAAATCCCCGCCAAAACGGTACACGATAGCGCTACAATTTTTGGCCCACCTTACTCACCATTGTTCTGTGATGTAAATGAAACAAGTTTGTTTAGATTGATGGTATATTTTACGTTATTGACGTTTTAAACTTACAAAAATCAATTTTCAAATCAATTTTCCACTTGCCCTGCCCGTCAGCCACATTCGACATCACAATGACGTCGCAATGGAATCCCGAATCTCATTTACATAAAAAATTGCGATTTAAAAAAAACCTCAGTTTTAATCAAATTCTTCTGCTTTCATTGACAGCTAACATTATATTTTGGATATTTTAAAGAAAAAATGTGATTTTCATTGAGAATTTCTTTTTTTTTAATTTGCGATTTGCATTGTTGGGGGGGGGGGGGGGGTGTGGGATAGGTTTTTTTTTTTTTTTTAAACATCGCAATTTTAATTGTGGGAGTGTGGGATAGGGTGAGGTGAGGAGTGGGGGAGCAGGGGGTAGAGGGAGAGGAGGGAGGGGAGAGGGAAGGGTAAGTGGGGGGTGAGGAGGGAGTGTGGGGGAGGAAGGGGTGCGAGAGGTAGGGAGTGGGGGATAGAGGGAGAAGATGGCAGTGGGGGAGGTGAGGAATGGCACAGCTGGGAGATAGAGGGAGAGAAGTGGGCTTGGGAGGGGAGAGGGGTTATCGAGGGAGGGAGGGAGGGAGGGAGGGAGGGAGGGAGGGAGGGAGGGAGGGAAGGAGAGGGAGGGAGGGAATGGAGGAGGGAGGGTTGGGAAATGAGAGGGAGGGAGAGGTGAGAGAGGGAGTGGGGGGGGAGGAGGAGAGGGGGAAGAAGAGGGAGGTTGAAGATGGAGTGCTGGGGGATGAGGGGGAATGCAGGAGGATAGAGATAGGAAGAGGGATAGCGAGGCACAGTTGGGTTGCTGTGACTCGCGTGAAAACAAGGATCTCTGGCATCATGACATGAACCCTCAGCTTGCCTGTGCAGTTGGGGGATATGGGTCAGTGGTGGAATATTGCCTTGGGGGACAGGCCCAACGGGTCCATACCTGGTCTAGTGAAATATACAAGTCATAGAAGAACAAATCCAGAAACACCATGGGTCTAATAGCTCTTTTCATTTCTTCTCCGTCTCCATTTTCAGCAGAATGTTCTCACTTCCTAACTTATTGGGATGACTATGGTCACCAGACTCACCTATTCTGTCTTCTGCAATTTGAATGGGTCTTGCTGCAGTTCGTGGCTGCACTGCCATCATTTATTTGCCCGCTGCTGTTGAATACCCTAACGATTGTGGTGGTGTTGAGGCCATTTCTTGTTACAGATACATTTCTTGTTGAATGTAAATCAAGCCCATAATCAATATTTTCTGTGAACTGATGGTGACATATCTTTCATGGGAACCATGTGATTTATATGAATAATAAAGATTTAATCAATAACCTGAACAAGATACCTTTCAGAACAACAAACAGCGAGAGCAGTACCAATGCACAGTAGAAAGTATCCTATTCAGATTAATCACAGCTTGGTATGGCAACTCCGCTGCCTAAGACTGTGGGAAATTACAGTGTTGAAGACTTCTCATATGCAATTTCCGATCTTCCATTCCACCTTGCTGTGGCCCTTGCTCTTTGTTTTATGTGCACTTTATCCGCACCTGTTACACATTATTTGTCACTCGGTTTATTTTCTCTTTTGCACGACCTGATGTTTCCACGTATGGTATGAATGCACTCACGTATGGTATGATCTACCTGGATAACATGTGACACAAAGTCCTTCACTGTATGTCGGTACCCTTACCCATGACAATAATAAACCAACACCAATATCAGTGCCGTTTATCGGCCTCGCCTTTGTTAGGGATATTCAAAAATCTGACATGATCATTAACTTGAAATGTGGATGGGGCAAGAGTTGGCAAGTGATAAGTGGATTCAGTTATGGATGAGCTGACTAGCAGATTAGTCAGATGGGAAGAAGAAGGTTAGACTGAAACTCAAGGCTGGAGGTGATATGTGGAGAAGCCATAAGGTGCAAATGATTGTATTTCACATCCTCTAGTCCTGGCAACATCCTTGTAAATCTTTTCTGAACCCCTTCAAGATTGACAATATATTTCCTGTAACGTGGTGCCCAGAACTGAACACAATATTCTAAATGGGGTCACACCAACGTCTTACACAACTGCAACATGACCTCCCAACATCTATGCTCTATACTCTGACTGATGAAGGCCGAAGTGTCAAAAGCCTTTTTGACCACCTTATCTACCTGTGACTCGACCTTCAAGGAAACATGCACCTGTACTCCTAGATCCCTCTGCTCTACAACACTACCCAGAGGCCTACCATTTACTGTGTAGGTCCTGTCCTTGTTCGATGTCCCAAAATGCAACACCTCACATTTCTCTGGATTAAATTCCATCAACTATTCCTCCTCCCACTTGGCCAATCGATCCAGATCCTGCTGCAATCGTTCACAACCACCTTCAGTATCTGCAAAACCACTCACTTTTGTATCATCAGCAAACTTGCTGATCTTGCCCTGTATGTTCTCATCCAAATCATTGATGTAGATGACAAACAGTAATGAGCCCAGCACCAAACCCTGAGGCATGCCACTAGTCACAGGCATCCAGTTTGAGAAGCAAACTTCCACCATTACCCTCTGCTTCCTTCCATGGAGCCAATTTTTTATCCATTCATCTATCTTTCCTTGGATCCCATGCGATGTAACCATCCAGAGCAGCCTACCATGTGGAATCTTGTCAAACTCCTTACTGAAATCCATGTACACAACATCTACAGATCTGCCCTCATCAACCTTTTTGGTCACGTCTTCAAAAAAGTCAATCAGATTTATGAGACACGACTTCCCACGCACAAAACCGTCTGATTATCCCAAATCAGCATGTATATCCTATCCCTCAGAATATTCTCCTGTAATTTACCAATTACAAATGTTAAGCTCACCGGCCTATAGTTCCCAGCATTTTCCCTGCAGCCCTTCTTGAAAAGAATACAGTATAACATTTGCCACCCTCCAATCCTCTGTATTTAAGGATGATTTGTAAATTTCAACCAGGGCTCCCTCAAAATTTCAGATATTTTAGCTTTTATTTCTAATTTCCATCTTCCATAGTATTTTGATTAGAACATCAAATATATGAACATGTGTTCAACATAGGAACAATGTCTGTGCTGAACATGATGCAAAGGGATAGTAATCTGCTCCCCGTGTGCATGATCTGTATCCCTCCATTCTTTGAATACCCATGAGGCTATCTAAAAGTCTCTTAAAACCACAATTGTATATGCCTAATTTATATATTTCTCGCATTTCCTCATCAAATATTCACCCACTGTCCGATTCTCCAACTCATTTATCTGCACTCCATTCTTTCTAACATACCTAACTCATCAGCTACAGCATACCACCCTCCACCCCCCCCCCCCCCCATACCCCCTACCGCCCAAGCCAATTACACCCATTTTCACTCAGGATCACTTATACTAACCAAATAACCTTGCAACCAGAACATTCTTGGGCATGTCCGAGGAGGGTGAATTGGCCCGCTGTATCTTGCACATTTTGTCAACATATTGTTGCTCTTTGTCTATTCCATTAACATCTTGAGAAATCCCAAAGGGTCACAGGGAGGACATGCAAAGACCCGGTGGACGTTGCAAAGTCATGCAAGAGCTGCCGTTGAACCGTGCAAGAGCAGACCCAGCAGCCGATGAGAACAAAAACCCGCGAGAATGAAGACCGGTGGGCCACGTGCGGTCATGTGTGGCGGCAGGCCGGCTCACTGCTGCGAAGAAGGGCTCGACAGGCCACTGCCTGCAGGAAGAAACTCAGAATCCCTGATATCTGGAGAGTCAAGGAGGGAGCCACTGGCGAGTACAGTCGCAAGGGGTGACTGGTGGAAGAGGGTCTGGGATATTGCCTCCAGTGCCATCAAGGTCGACAGTAGGAGGCGCTGGAACTCCCATTTCTAATTGGACATAATTGTGTTTGCTTTTTGTCACACTGTGAGGTTAAAAAGCAATTAGATTTTACTGGCTACTAGATATTTAGTGTCAGCCTCGAGCTTACTACCTACCCATGCATAAGTGTTATTGTACAGGCCAGGAAGAAGTTTATTATCACATACTGTTGCTCTTTGTCCCGTGTCTTAGATCATTTTTCTCCACTGCAAAAAACATCCATACCTTCAGGGAAAGGGAAGGGAGATCTTACTTTTCTCTGTAAAGGTAACTGGAGGAGACACATAAATATTATAAATAAGGATCATGCACAAGATTGAAGCATATGACTCACCACACACAGCCCTAGCTCTCTTCAATATCATAAAGATGTAATCCAGTGTGATGTGATTTATTTTTGCTTGCCTGGGTGAGTATAGTTCCATTACATTCGACATTGTACAGAGCAAAGGAGCCCATTAAACACCATCCATTACTCCAAACATTCATCTTCTCAGTAGCTGCTCGTTCACAGGAGCTGGAGTGTACAGCATTCACAAGATGTCATGCAGTGACTCATTGGGGTTACTTCAACAGCACCTCTGGAGAGATGAGGGCAGCAGATGAACAGAAATGTCATCAGCTTCAATTTCCTGTCCAAGTCACACAGGGGGGGGGGGGGTGTGGGGGGGGGGGGTGGGTTGTGAGGGCAGGGCGGTTGGGGGGGGTGGGGGTTGTGGGAGAGGGGAGGTTGTGGGGACGGGGGGGGGGGGTTGAGAGGGCTGGGAGGAGGGGTTGTGGGGGTGGGAGGGGGGTTGTGGGGGGGTTTGTTTCGGGGGGAGTTGTTTTGGGGGGGTTGTTGTGGGGGGGGTTGTGGGGGGCGGGGTTGTTGTGGCGGGGTGGTGTGGGGGAGTGTGGGGTTGTGGGGTTGTGGGGGAGTGGGGGTTGTGTGTGGGGGGTGGGTTGTGGCGGGGGATTGTGGGGGAGGCGGGGGGTTGTAGTGGAGGGGAGAGTGAGCTCGGAGAAAAGTCAGGGGAAGAGCCATGGGAAAGAGGGGGGCATCACGAGGAGGGGGGGAGGAGCCAGCGAGGGAGACCACAGGAGTAGTGGCTGGAATTGACGGTGCGATGGGGACTCACAGCAGGCGCTGGTCGCTGGTCGTTCTCCTCCGCTGGGGTCAGAGTCTCCGCTTTCCGTTTGGCGACATTTCCGACTTCGGGCTGGGTTGGGTCTCTGACTCTGGGCTGCTGCTTGGGGCGGGGCTGCTGCTTGGGGTCCTTCCGAAAGTCCGGTTGGAAACCTCCGCCGGCCACCCTCAGCTCCAGTAAAGATGCGATGGCATAGGAAGGGGCAGACCGACCCGAGGAGTGACAGGGGAAGAGTCTAATCCGCGCGGCGCCAACTGGCAGGAGAAGAGATCGATCTGCGCTCACGCGGTTTTTAAGATTTTTAAACCTCGCTAACTTTTACGACATTCAACCGATCAGAATGATACTTGGTGCAATCGCAGCGCAGGAGAACAGTGAGTGAACTGACAAAAAATCGTAGCGCTATCATGAACCGTTTTTGCGCAAATAGAAAGACCGCCAAACCGGAAGATAACAAGATCAGAGTTTTAGTTATGTATAGATAAATAGGTGCACACAACAGAATTCCCAAAAGACATTGTAGGCCCCGACTTCCGGTGGCTGCTATGAAGCAGTGAAGGCAGCTGCACTGAGCTCTCCTCCAACAAATCGTGTTTAAAGTCGACTCCCATGCCAGGATCGAGTTAAAAAATCTTATCAGGTTTGCTGAACGTCGAGGGTACTGACTCCATCAAACGGTACCGGTGGATTTGGGATTTAAAACGATCTTATCGTAAAAAACTGAATGAGAAAGAGAAGAGGTCAGAGAGGACCCAAGAAGACTACAATCAGTTTCCAGCTCCAAAAAGCTCTGGATGAGCTTGAAACCACCCCGGAACTCACTTTTGAAAGTTTGGAAGAGGAGCTGGAACCTCAACAACCTACAAGCGATATGGCTGCGAGAAGTGATACAAAGGAGAAAGAAATGAAATGCTGGGAAGAAACGGTAAGAGCTAATATTCTTAAAGATATTACTAAAGATCTTCAGAAGCAATTTGCCAAAATGAATTCTACAATTCAGAACAACTTCTCCACTATGGAGGGCAATCTTTCTAAGAAAATTGATAATAGCTGCGGCGAAGTAAAAGAGATTTATGTAGCCCTGAACCAGCAGTTTAAAGATTTGGAGTCCAGGACGGCGAAGGAATTGGAAAGTATGCAGAAAGATTATAACAATAAACATGACACCCTGCTGAAGCAATTAACAGACTCGGAAAAATTGATGGAAGAGATGGATGGTGAAATGGAACAGATGAGCCAAGAAATACAAGGGCTGAAAAAACAACGATACTAATTGGGAGCTAACGAATAAACTGAATGAGAAATGTCAAGATTTAGAGGCCAGGTCAAGGAGGCAAAATCTGATAATAGTAGGAGTTAAAGAGGGTGCTGAACACGGCCTTCAAATGCGTGATTTTATTACTAATCTACTTAAAGATGTTTTCAAACTTCCAGAAAAAACAAAGATAGATCTGGCTCATCGAGTGGGTCGCTTCCAAAAACATGATAATGCTAAACCAAGGCAAATCATTGTAAAGTTCCTGGATATTTCAACTTTGGAAACTCTATTAAAGAAGATAACCTATGGAGAAAATCTTACATTTGCTGATAATATCGTAAGATTCTACAGGGATTATCCTCGGGAAATTTTGGCAAAAAGACGCGAGTTTAAAAGGGCAAGCAGTATTTTATATGGACATTCTGAAGTTCGTTATGGCGTGATCTATCCAGCGAAAATGCTAATTACGTTTAAGGACAAGCAACGCTCATTTACGGACCCGGACTCTGCTTGCAAATACGCCCAGGAAATTTTAAACAAAATTCAAGGAGGAACAGAATAATAGACATTTTATCCGTGAAACTTTGTTTTTTCTGTTTCAATTAAGACACTGGAACGCTTCAGACAGTTACCAGACAGGCTTATCTGGCAAGAATGTGTTGTTTAATAACAGAGGCCGAATTAAACTTCTGAACTGAAAGCACAGATGGAAGCTCAAGGTCGCAAGCTTGTCAACAAACCCCTCAGCACGGTGAACTATGAGACCGTCTCCTTTTGAAATGGCCATTATGAGGCATCTGTTCCACACTATAGGACCTATTATTTATATAATTAACTAACTAATTAACCACTTACGCGTAATAAACTCAACTAACGTTAAAGGCGCAATGTACTATACTAACACGACTAACTATATAGCAGGAAGGATGGGGGAGGTTAGACATATATTTTAAATACTGAATACTAATTATGAATTAATTAACATACAGGTAAATGAAAAGTGTCATTATTGACGAGGTACTTTAACCCATAATTTCTTTAATTTTAATCCAAATCTTCTACCTTCCCTTTTATTTTATTCTATTTTAAACTGTTCAGCGATTAATTGATCTGATATGATAATTTTGGTAACAATTAGAGGGAACCGACTAACGTTGGGTCAAACTCTAATAGGGGGATAAGGCCCAGTGCATAATCTCATCGACGGAGGTCAATTTAAAAACAAATCTAGCTACCTTAGGTGGCTTTTTTGTAATTTATCGCTTTTTTGATAAATTACATTCACTTTTTTTGTTTATTCACAATTATGTGTTGTACGACTTAACAAATTTTATGTACACTTTATTTTATGTTTTTCTCTTTCCCTTAATTATGTTTAACAGTGTCAGGAGATGTAGAACTACTGTAGAAACTATGAAGGACAACTCTGGATTCGGGATTCCGAGGTACTTGGCTGCATCACATGAATCATACAGTCTGGTAATAATAGCCAATGCAAGATAATAGTCGAATAAATATCGGAGGTCTCACCTTCTGTAGTTGGAACATCAGAGGTGCGAATGAGCCAATTAAGAGGGGTAAAATTCTGGCACAATTAAAATCATTAAATATGGATATTGCTTTCCTACAAGAGACACATCTGAAACAACAAACTCAGATCAGATTAAGGGCAAATTGGATAGGTCAAACCTATTACTCCTCATTCACCTCTAAAGCAAGAGGCATGGCTATTATAATTCGGAAGGGTATACCTTTTAAATTAAAGAAATCTATATCTGATAAAGAGGGAAGATATGTTATAGTCACGGGAGAAATTTACAATACACCATTAACTATGATAAATATTTACGCGCCTAATTTTGATAACCCACAATTTTTTAGGAAAATAATAGATTTAATCGCAGAGCGTAATTATCAAAATATAATAATGGGGGGAGATTTTAACTGTGTTATAGATCCATACTTAGATAAATCAATAAAGCTAGGGAAGCGTCTTGTTAAAACTAAGACCTGTGAATTTTTAAATACTTATATAAAAAATAATAACATAGCTGATATTTGGAGAATAGCAAATCCAAGCGGCAGGGAATACTCATTTTATTCATCAGTTCACAAAACTTATTCGCGAATTGACTATTTTTTATTGGACACAAAATTAATACCGTATACGAATAAACCATCATATCATAATAGTATTATTTCTGATCATTCACCATTGACTTTTATACTTAAAATTGAGGGAATGCCGAGTATAAAACCTTTTTGGAGATTCAATGTACATATATTAAATAACCCGCAGGGTTATGAGTATATAAAAGAACAAATAAAACTTTTTTTCGAAATAAATGACATGCCGGGTATTTCTGCACCGCTATTATGGGAAACCTTCAAGGCATATATTCGCGGCATCATAATTTCTTACCAAAGTTTTCAAAATAAGGAAAATAAAAGAGAACTTCAGCGGATAGAACAGAAAATAAAACTACTAGAACTGGACATTGCAACTGACCCAACCATAAATAAACATAATAAGATAACTTTATTGAAATATAAAGTTAATAGAATACTATCGGCTAGAGTAATAAGATTATTCCAAATTACAAAACAAGCACACTTCGAATTTGGGGATAAGCCACATAAACTACTTGCGAGGCAACTGAGGCAACGAGAAAAGGAAAAAACTATTACTAAAATTAAATCGGATAAGGGTGAGTTTTTAACACTGCCTAAGGATATTAATAAGAGGTTTGCCCAATGTTATCACAATTTATATACATCTAAAATAAATACAGATGTAAGTAAAATTACAAATTTTTTAGATAATTGCAAGCTCCCAAAATTGGATTGTTTAGAACAAGAGCAATTAGGAGCACGGATTACTAGTGAAGAAATAAAACAAATAATAAACTCACCAGACGGTTTTAGTAATGAATTTTATAAAAGATTTCAGGAGTCAATTATACCAAGATTATTCAATTTATACACGCAGGCTTATACCGAAAATAAACTACCAGAAACCCTAGCAGAAGCAATAATAACACTTATACCAAAAAAAGATAAAGATTTAGATGAACCGGGTTCTTATAGAGCTATTTCACTACTAACTACGGATCAGAAAATTTTAGCAAAGATTCTAGCTAGAAGGCTAAATAATTATATTAACAATTTAATAAATACGGATCAAACGGGATTTATACCCAAAAGACAATCATTTAATAATTTGAGAAGGCTTTTCAATATAATGTACTCTCATAATGAGGACAATGAAGATATTTCAGTTGTCACGCTGGATGCAGAGAAGGCATTTGATCAAGTAGAATGGCAGTATTTATACAAGGTACTCCAAAAATTCAATATGGGAGAGAATTTTATTAGATGGGTTAAACTACTTTACGATAGACCTACGGCAAGAATATTAACTAACAATACGCTATCTCCAAAATTTTACTTATCAAGGGGTAATAGGCAAGGGTGTGCCTTATCACCATTGCTATTTGCCCTTATGATAGAACCGTTGGCCGAAAAGATTAGAAATCACCCGAATATTCACGGATATAACACTAAGGATTCAAAGAATAAAATTTCACTATATGCTGATGATATTCTTTTATATATTACTAATACACAAACGAGTATACCCACCGTATTAACACTAATTGAGGAATTCGGCTCTTTTTCAGGATATAGAATAAATAGGAATAAAAGCGAAATTATGTCTTTAAAACAACAGGATTCGAGACATTTACTAAAATTCCCCTTCAAAATTGCAACAGAAAAATTCAAGTATCTGGGTATTCAAATTACGAGAAGACACAAATCATTATTTAGTGCCAATTTTATACCACTATTAAATAAACTGAATGATATGATTAAATTTTGGAAAACACTTCCGCTCTCATTGATAGGTAGAATTAACGCTATAAAAATGACTTACCACAATTAATATATTTGTTTCAAGCGATCCCAATATATATTCCAAAATATTTTTTCAAAAAACTAGATTCCACTATCACTAATTTTATATGGGATTGCAGAACACATAGAATTCAACGAAAGCATTTGTGCAAATCTAAAGAAGTTGGGGGTTTATCATAACCTAATTTTATGTATTACTACTGGGCAGTGCATATTAAGAACATAATGTACTGGCTGGATAGTTCCACTCAGCAGTTGGAGTGGATAAGAATGGAGAAAGAGGAGTGCTATCCGCACGATATAGGAACGATCCTGCTCTCACCGATAAAATTGAATAGTATAATATATAAGAAGAACCCAATTATTCACAATATAATAAGAATTTGGAAACAAATAAAAGTATCCTTGAAATTAAATAATTTATCAGTACTAACCCCACTATTGAACAACCCCGCATTCAAACCTTCTCTCATCGACAACACATATCAACAATGGGATAGACTGGGGATTAGGAAAGTAGGGGATATGTATGAATTGGGTAAACTGTTATCATTTCAACAATTAAAATTAAAATTTAAATTGAAGGATAATCAATATTTTAAATATATACAGGTATGTGACTTTATGAAGAAATATACACATAGATTTCAAACTATATTTTTAGACCCTTTAGAAGAAGCAATGAATATTAAGGCTGATTCACAAAAATTAATATCATACTTTTATAATAATATATTATATAGAGAATCACCCTCAACAGAAGCACTAAGGGAAGATTGGGAACATGAGCTAATGATAAAGATCTCGAAGGATAGATGGGAAAAGTATTTGATGAATACACATAACTGTTCTATTAATACAAGACATAATTTAATTCAATTCAAATTATTACATAGACTATATTATTCAAAAACGAGGTTGAATGAATTTTATCCAAACGTCTCTCCCAGATGCGATAAATGTTTGTTTCAAAATGCTAATATAACACATTCATTTGTAGGATGTACAAAGTTGAATAAATTTTGGAGTGATATATTTGATATATTTACAAAGCTCTTCAAGTCAAGAATAGAACCCAAAATGGAATGGATTATATTTGGAATAATAGGAGAAGATACCAATTTAAATAAAGACCAAAATGTTTTTTTTAATTATGGGTTAATAATTGGAAAGAAATTGATACTTAAATTTTGGAAAAATACAGCTATACCAACTGTTAAAATGTGGATTAGGAATATGATGGACATAGCACGCCTTGAAGAAATGAGACTCCGACTAATAGATAAATATGACCAATTCTTAAGGAGTTGGTCTCCTTTCATCGACTTTTTGGAATCATGTGATGCAGCAGTACCGTAAGGATTGCTGATTTCAGTTCATGCCGCGGATAGATCTACATCTCCGAATATAGATTTGAAAAATTCTCTTTTAAGGGGCCTTCTCTTCTATTTCTACTTTCCACCTTTTCTTTTTTATTTTATTTTTTATTTTAATTTTTTTATATACACACTTCACATTTTTCTACTTTCTACCATCTATTTTTCCACTCTTTCCCCTTTCTATTGTTTTCTTTTTCTTGTCTTGCTTACTTCCTTCTCATAACATAAAACCAGAGGTTGTACATGGAATGGATTACGGTATGACATAGTTGGCACCTAAAATTAGGTGCCACTGTATTGTTTGTATTGTATTAACTTCTAATAAAATAAACAAAAAAACAAAAAACAAAAAAAAAAAAGACATTGTAGGCCCGATCTGGAGCTTCTTTCCCTTCTTTATCAGTCTTCTAAACTTTCCCTCCATTATCAGCAAGTGTGAGAATATAGTACGCAGTTAATAGTAAGATCCTTAACAGCATTGAAATGCAGAGGGATCTTGGACTCCAAGCTCACAACTCACTGAAGCACTCCCAGCAGTACAAGTACATAGGGTGGTAAAGAGGGCATATGTTATGCTTGCCTTCATTGCTAGGAGCATTGAATACGAGTCAGCAAGTCATGATGCATCTCTATAGGACTCTGGTTATGACAAATTTTAATATTGCGGCAGTTCTAGTCGCCCCATTTCCGGAAAGATGTGGAGGCTTTGATGACGGTTCCAATTAGCTTTATCAGAATGCTGCCTGGATTAGAAAGTTTCAGTTTTTGGGAGAGGTTGAAAAGACTTGGATTGTGTTTGATGGATAATTGGAGGTTGGGGGAAGTTGAGCAAAGTACATACAATTATGAGAGGCATTGATAGGGTAGACAGTCACAACCTTTTTCCTAGGGTGGAAATGTCCAACAATAGTAGGCATAGTTATACGGTGAGAGGGGAATGTTTAATGGATATGTGCAGGGCAATTTCTAAAAGTGGTGTGGGCCTGGAACACAGGAGGCAGATATGATAGTGGTGTTGAAGGGGCTTTTGGATAGGCACCTGGTACTGCAGGGACCAGTGGGATATGAATAGTGGATCATGGGTATCATGTTCAGCACACACATTGTGGGCTGAAGGACTCGTTCCCATGCTGTACCAGTGGAGAAAGATGTTTAATATTCTATGTACCGAATGGTCTTTCCATAAGCTAGGGTACTTTGATTCACCTCTACCCCATTGAGGACATTGGACTTTGTCTATGCAACTGATGCGCTGCAACACTGAGAACTGTACTCTGCACTATGTATTTTCCCCTTTGCTCTAATTATTGTACTTGAGTTTGAACTGATCGATGCAAGCCATATCTGATCTGTTTGGACAGCATGCAAAACAAAGCTTTGCATTCTACCTCAGCACATGTGACAATAATGAACCTAAACATAAACTTAGTAATGATTTACCCGAAGGACCACAGTAATTCAAAAAGGTGGTTCCGCTTTGCCATATCAAGGGAAAATGGAGCTCAGCACTGAATGGTTGGCTTGCCAACAAATCCTACATTCTGCAAATGAATTTTAAAAAATCAATGATTGGTGTTTATTTATTATGAGAGAGACAGTATGGGAGAGCATAACAACAGTATGGTGAATTGGATATTGGTCATTATAAACTTGCTGAGATGGTAGCCTTGAAATTGTGGTTTGTGACATAATATGCATTATCCATTTAAGTAATTAAAAAAAATCTAATATGTTCATGTAAGAATAATTGACTACTGTAAATTACTCCTCGTGTAGGTGGGTGGCAGAAGAATCAATAGGAGAGTTGATGCACTTGTGTGAGAGAATAAGTTGCAAATAAATTTGTGAGAGAATGGGATTGATGCGAATGCTCTGAGAATTGGCATAGACACGACAGGCTGGAAATTATTGCTGTTTAGCAGCAGGCAGACATTTTAATTTCCTTGCATTTACAAACGCAGCAATTTTTAAGATGTGTAGGAACCTACAGAACGTTAGCATTCCCAATAAAATTATGATTGGCCCCATTCCTTTGATGATGAGCTTGACCAATTCGTATTATTGGTCGTCTTATTATTGTTGTATTATTGGGCGTCACTTATCCATTCCCTCCACAGATTCCAGAATCTGCAGTTCCTTGTGCTTCCATCGATTAAACCTGACCCACTGAGTTTCTCGTGCACTTTGGTTTTGTCCAAGATTTCAGCAACTGCAGTTCCTTGCGTGTCCACTAATTATTCCTCAGTGGTGACAATTACTTTAATCCTAAAGGGCGTGTCCCACTTGGGCGTTATTTGCGCGTCACGCAGGTGGCGCACGAGGATTTTGAGACTCCCAAAATCCTGGGGCGCCGCGTGCTACCGCGCGCCACTGCCTACACCACCACGTGCCACGCGCACGTGTCATGACGCGTAAATGATGGAGCGTAAATGACGCCCAAGTGAGACATGCCTTTAAATCAGCAGTTGCATGCCAAGGTATAGATGAGTACATAGATGCCAGTTAAACAAATTGTACCAATAAAAAACTCATATGATCATGGACAATGGATTACTGTGCACCTATTTTACGTATGAGCGCATAATGGGGACAGGTATGTGGAAGAATCAATCCACACCGAATGGATGCTATTGGCATTGGGGGTCATAGGGTCATAGAGTGGTACAATGTGAAAACAGGCCCTTCGGCCCAACTTGCCATCACCGGCCAACATGTCCCAGCTACACTAGTCCCACCTGCCCTTATTTGGTCCATATTCGTCCAAAACTGTCCTATCCATGTACCTGTCTCAGTGCTTCATAAATGTTGGGATATAGTCCCTGACTCAACTATCTCCTCTGGCAGCTTGTTCCATACATCCACCACACTTTGTGTGGAAATGTTACCCCTCAGATTCCTATTAATTATTTTTCTCTTCACCTTAAACCTATGTCCTCTAGTCCTCGATTCACCTACTCTGGGCGAGAGACTCTGGGCGAGAGACTGTGCATCTACCCAAACTAGTCCTTTCATGATCTGATACACCTCCATAAAATCACCCCTCAACATCCTGAATCCCAAGGAATAGAGTCCCAGCCTACTCAACCTCTCCCTGTAGCTTAGATCCTCTAGTCCTGGCAACATCCTCTTAAATCTTCTCTGTACACTTTCCAGCCTGACAACATCTTTCCTATAACATGGTGCCCAAAACTGAACACAATACTGTAAATGTGGTCTCACCAACGTCTTATATAACTGCAACATGACCTCCCTATACTCAATACTCTGGCCGATGAATGCTGATGTGCCAACATGTGCCAATGTGCCAGTCTTAGGCCTCTTCGCTTATTTTGATAGAAATAGGCTGCATCGTGTGCTATGTGTTCCCAATCAGTTCCTTGTGGTGCTCAGCAATCAAACCAGACATCTCCTACCCAAATGATACTTTTTAACATTTTAACATTTATCATTGTGGAATTAGGAAAAGTAGATCTTGGCTTTTTCCCAACTTTTCTGATTATCTACCACACCAGGACTCGACTAAGGTCCTTGACCAACTTATCAGCTGAGCAGGTTCATTCAATGATTGGCAACCGGTCTCCCAGGTTGTGGCAAGTGCCCTTAGCTCACCAGTACTGAATGAATGTAGCCATTGAACCAATTTGCATGGTTTTGCAAAGGCCTTAACTGAATCAGGAACTTGTATTTCTCATTTGATTGCGTAGATAAATTACACATCTTTGTTAATTTAATGGATAAACCTATTGTATACTATTATATAAAGTGCTGGTTATTAATATTCCTAATACCATCATTAATGGTCCCTTTGTTTTCCTCTGTTACCGTGACAGTACGTCATGGGTTTTAAGTGCTTTGAAATGCCTTGAAAGAAACATGAAAAGTGTTGTTCAAATACAAGCCTTTCATTTTATTTATTGATGGAGACCTGAAACAGTATTAGGATCAAACCAGTGACGTTTATGTAGAAACATGTGTAGCAGGAATCCCAAAAGACATCTTAGACCAGCTCTGCAGCTTATTTTAAACGCCCACATACAGTATGATATGCATTCATGGTAGAGCATAAAGCATTCTGACCGCACAATGATAAGATAAGGGAGGATTGACCGTGAGTCTCCAGTCATGTGTTTAACATAGGTACCCGCAGCTGTGAAAAGGGATCTCCGTCCTATTGAAAGATAACATTGACTTGTGATTATTGGCTGCTGTTATGCTTTTGTCTGCTGTCTATGTGATAACTTGTGGATGCTGAGGCGCAACAAGGGTGGAACAGTGGCGCATGGGGTGGCACGGTAGCACAGAGGTAGAGTTGCTGCCTTACGGCCACAGAGACCCAGGTTCGATCCTGACCACAGGTGCTGTCTGTACGGAGTTTGTATGTTCTCCCCATGCCCTGCGTGGGTTGCCCCCAGATTCCTCACACACTCCAATGATGTACAGGTTTGTAAGTTAAATGGTTTCAGTGAATTGTCCCTCGTGTGTGTAGGAAAGTGTTATTGTGCAGAGATCACCTCTGAGATATAATGATCACCATAAGCTTTAAAAACAAAATGTCCATTCGTTAATCAGTTATTTGTTAAAATGAGTTCCCTGCGATAAACCCTACTATCAAGAGGAATTAAAATCAATTACTGAACATGGCAACGATGAAAAAATACTGATCAGCTTGTCACTTTCCATTTTCGCATTACTAAATGGTTCACTCTGCTTCGTCACACATTGGCCAACATATGGGGCAGGAAAAGATGAATCAGCCATAGAGAGATATAGCACAGAAACAGTCCCTTTGACCCACTGAGTCCACCAAGCATTCCTTTTTACACTAATCCTATCCTAACCTATTATTTTCTCTTCACATTGCCATCAACTCCATTGCCCTATCCCTCCCTCCATCACAGATGCTACCTCTTATCCACATACTGAAGCCAATTCACTGTTGTCTCTCATCCTACCCAGCTGCACATCTTTGGACTGTTGGAGAAAGCAAGAGCACTCAGGGGAAAGCCATGAGGTGAGAGGGAGAACATGCAAACTCCACAGAGACAGCACCGGCGATCAGGATTGAACACAGGCCACTGAAATTATGATCCAATTTATACTTTGTGGGGTCAGTTTATAATCTGAGGCATGTACTTGGTGGTTAGCTGATGAACTGAGTTAAAAAGCTGCCCGATGTGAGATACATGAGATCAGATCTATATTGAGGAGCCAGGCTTATTTTATATTGTGCCAAGAATGATTTGGCCTAATGCAGAGTATAAAGGCAGCTCAGCATTGATGGAGGAATTGCAATGAGTGGAATGTGTACACAGCCACCAGTATTTCTAAAACGTTTGTAAAATATAAATAGAAAATGCTGGAAATGCTCAGCAGGTCAGACATTATCTGTATAGTATTTGTAACTGCTGTTGTCTGCATTTCACAGTTTGAGCATTATCTGCTTTTTCTCCTGCCTTTGTTCGTCTTTTGTTTTATAGTATAGAAGTTGGGAGGTCATGTTGCAGTTGTTTCAGACGTTGGTGAGACCGCATTTGGAGTATTGTGCTCAGTTCTCGGCACCATACTATAGGAAATATTTTGTCAAGCTGGAAAGGGTACAGAGAAGATTTACGAGGATGTTGCTAGGACTAGAGGGTCTGAGCTATGGGGGTTAAGCAGGCTGGGATTCTATAGAGGTGTATAAAATCACGAGAGCCATAGATCAGTTAGGAGCACATGGAGTCTCTTGCCCTGAGTAGATGAATCAGGGACCAAAGAACATGAGTTTAATGTGAAGGGAAAAAGATTTAATAGGAATTTGAGGGGTAATGTTTCACACAAAGGGTGATTGGTGTATGGAACAAACTGCCTGAAGAGGTAGTTGAGGCTGGGAGTAGCCCAACGTTTAAGAAACAGTTAGACAGGTACATGCATGGGACAGGTTTGGAGGGATATGGAGCAAATGCAGGCAGGTGGGACTAGTGTAGCTGGGATATGTTGGCTGGTGTGGGCAAGTTGGGCCAAAGGGCCTGTTTCCACAACGTATCACGCTATGACTATACAATTTGGGTAGCACAGTATTGAAACAGTAGCGTGATAAAGCTGCTGCCTCACAGCGTCAGAGACTCGAGTTCAATACAGAATGTTGTCTGTGTGTAGTTTGCACCTTTTCCCTCTGACTGCACACGTTCCCTTCTAGTGTTCTGGTTTTATCCCACATCCCAGAGAGGTATGGGTTTGTAGGTTAATCACCCTCTGTAGATTTCCCCTAGTGTAGCTCGTGTGGACATTAGGGCCTGTTTCCATGCTCTATTTCTGAACTAAGCATCTAAACATCTCCAACAAAGATTAGTTATGATTTACAAATGTTCGCCACCCAGAGCAACTTCTGTAATCTAAATTATCAGATTCAGGGGTGTCAGGGGTTATGGGGAGAAGGCAGGAGAATGGGGTTGAGAAGTAAAGAAAGATTCGCCATGATTGAATGGCGGAGTAGACTTGATGGGCTGAATGACGTAATTCTGCCGCTATAACTTATGAACTTATGAACTATAAATTTTATTTCTAAGTTTCATGACGACATTACATGAAGAAGCCATCAGCCCGCATGCGCATCAATATACGTCGTTGCATGGCGCGAGATACGGATGTATTCGAAAATGCTCCGTGAGGTAAGATTTTTTTTTTGCAGGTGCAACGGACTGGGAGATGCTGACAGGCGCGACCTGTACAGCAACCACCGTTAAAGCTCCGAAGGGGAGCAGGTGGCCCGGCCCGGTCTCGGAGTAGCTGGCAGCTGCGACCTGCACCGTAATCTCCACCAAGGCTCCGAAAAGGAGCAGCCTGTCGAACAGGGCTAGGAGACGCTGGCAGGTGTGACCTGCACAGCAACCTCTGTTTAAGCTCCAAAAGGGAGCAGCTTGCCAAGTCGGGCTCAAAGATGTGAACAGGTGCGACCTGCACAAGTAAAAACCCTGTCCCACTGTACGAGTTCATTCAAAGAGTTTTCCCGAGTTTGCCCTGATTCGAACTCGGAGATTTACAGCAATAGCCGCTCGCAGGTACTCGGGGCTCTCGTGGACATTTTTCAACATGTTGAAAAATCTTCACGAGTCTTCCCGAGCTTACCGCGTTTCCCGAGTACCTGCCGTTAGTGTTAAGAGCCGCTAAGAGACGTCCCTGAGCTCTGCATTACCCGCTACGTTCATTCTACGTGCTTACCACGAGTTTGATTTTTTTTAAACTCGGGAGAGCTCTTGAATTAACTCGTACAGTGGGACAGGGCCTTAACTCCGCTGCAGCTCTGATAAGGGGCAGCTCGTCGACCGGGCTCGGAGACACTGGCACGTAAGGTCTGCATACAAACCTCCACTAGCTCTGAAAAAGAGCAGCTTGGTGACCCGGGCTCACAGATGCTGGCAAAGTGGCCTGCACAGCAACCTCAGTGAAAGCTCCAAAAAGGAGCAGCTTGTCTACCCGGGTTCAGGGAAGACCAACTCGTGATGTAAAAAAAAAAGCAAAAGCTCCGCAAGGGAGCAGTTTGGCGACCCCGAGTTCGGGGAAGACCAAGGCCAAAACGGCAAAAAATGTCCAAATGAACAATACTGGGCAGGAATGTACCACCTCAACATCCATTGAGGATATCATCTGTCGGTTCTCAAAACTGGAAAACCTGATTGAGAGGCTGGTCGAAAGGAATGTGCTCCACACACTGGCGACCGATACAGGTAGTTCCAGTCAGATGTCTGCAGCAGCAATACCTGGTTCAGGGTTGCATTACGATAGCTCCCACTCAGAGGAGGGGTATTTTCAGAATTATTACATGGTAGGCTCTGACTGTGGGGAAGTCGACAATTAACTTGAATTCCCTCAAGAAGTGGATGATATGGTTCAACTCAAGACTAAAAAAGAGCTGCCAGCACTTGTGACTAAATTTGTCATCCTCTCGGGGATAGGAGAACCGTTAGAGGAAGAACTGGCAAGTAGCATTGGTTACTTCTCATCAGTTGAATGAGAAGAACATGCAGGACACTGCTGGGAAGTATGCTAGTCCTGATAACTGCCAGACACTGGAGGTTCCAAAGGTTAATGCCACCATTTGGGACGATCTGAATAGCAAAACAAAGTCAAAAGACTTAAAACTCCAGTGAGTCAGATATTTCTCACAAGAGGGATTACGGCCTTTGCAAGGTTGGTGGAGGGAACTCAGCTGTCTGATTTGCAGTAGATGCCTTGGTACTTCTGTGTAATGCACAGTTTGAGCTCAATTGTGTTTGCAAGGATGGTATAAGGCCTGAGAGCAACCCAATACATCCTCATTTGTGCAAGGCAAGTAATGTGCAGTCTGCAAAGTATTTCTTTGGAGAAGATTTGGGCAAGCAAGTAAAGACTTGCATGAGGAACTCAAGGCTGCTGTGGGTGTGGTAAAGACACCCTTTGTGGGTAAGACTCCTGTCTACCGGCATGCATATCATTCCTACCAAACTAGTGGCAGAAACCGCTACACTGGTTGAAGCACCAGGCCTACACAATTAAAACCAAGCCAGAGGCCTTTTTTATGCGCAGGTTCACAGCGCTCACCATGGAGGCAGCGCACTCCACATACTCAGTATCGTTCCTCAGCAGGCCACGATGCCAGAGCCAAACGGACACAGCAAAATCTAGGGCCAGTTGACTCTATTGATCAACCGCCTAAGGCCATTGAGGTATGTATGTTATTCCATCAGTCGCATGAGATGTGCTGACGATATTCAAGTCGGAGGTAGATTGAGTGTTCAAAAATAGGTGGGGACAGATAACCTCTGATCCTTTCATTTTACAAATCATAAATGGTTATAAGATTGAGTTTCTGGCTGACCAATTTCCTCCGTGGCAAGAGAAGCCAAGACTCCCGTACATACGGTCTAAAGAGGTAACTATGGCTATCCAAGTTGAAATAGAGAAATTACACAAAAAAGGGTGTGATTGAGCAGTCTGCCCATGAACAAGAGGGGTATATTTCTAAATATCTTCTCCCAGTTGAAGAAAAGTGGAGGATACCAAATCATTGTAGGATTTCGCTAGTCTGAACACATGCTTGGAATATAACCATTTTAAGATGGATATTTTTCATTCAGCAAAATAGCTGATTACAAAGGATTGCTTCATGGCCTCAATCGATCTCGAAGATGCATACTATTCAGTACCAATACACGAGAATCTCAGGATATATCTGAAGTTTATCTGGCAAGGCCAGTTGTAGCAATTTTAGGCACTACCTAAGGGGTTGAGTTCAGCCCCTAGGCTATTTACAAAGATTCTAAACCAGTGTTGCCCTACTCAGATCTAAAGGGCATATTGTCATGGGGTTTATAGATGACATGCTCATTGTAGGGAAGAGATCATGTGTCACAGAGTTAGCTGTTTCAGCAACCAAGGCACTCCTAGAATATCTAGGGTTGATTATTCATCCAGGAAAGTCCATACTGGAGCCGACAAAATCTTTTACATGTCTAGGTTTGTCATAAACTCTGCAGATATGTCTGTGGCACTACCCACTGATAAGAAATAGAACATTGTAGAGGCATGCACAGGGTATAAACAGCGGAGGATGCCTCCAAAAGATAATTCAAGACGAGGCAACATGAATTATAGTAGTGCCATATTGGCCTACTCAACCATGGTTTCTATTGTAAATAGGTCTGCTGAAAGAAGCTCCTATATTTGCTCACGGACACGAACAGTGGTTAGTTCAACCTATCACTCGTGCACTGCATCCACTGCATGATCGTATTGATTTATTAATTTGCAGGATTTAAAGAGACCCTGTGACCTTATAGGATTATCCAGCAGGACAATTGACGTGATCACTGCAGCTTGGCAAGATGGCACAAGAAAGCAGTATGCTACCTGCATAAAACAGGGGAGAAGTTTTGTGAAGATACACGTGAGCTACTTTTAAACTGAAGTAGCAGGGGTTTGGGGGTTTCTTTCAGTTTGGTTTTATGAGAAGCGACTAAGTTACAGCGCAATTAACACTGCTTGTAGTGCTCGTCATCGTATCTAGTACTAGAAACATAGAAACATAGAAAATAGGTGCAGGAGTAGGCCATTCGGCCATTCGAGCCTGCACCGCCATTCAATACGATCATGGCTGATCATCCAACTCAGTATCCTGTACCTGCCTTCTCTCCATACCCCCTGATCCCTTTTGCCAGAAGGGCCACATCTAACTCCCTCTTAAATATAACCAATGAACTGGCCTCAACTACCTTCTGTGCCAGTGAATTCCAGAGATTCACCACTCTCTGTGTGAAAAATGTTTTTCTCATCTCGGTCCTAAAAGATTTCCCCCTTATCCTTAAACTGTGGCCCCTTGTTCTGGACTTCCCCAACATCGGGAACAATCTTCCTGCATCTAGCCTGTCCAACCCCTTAAGAATTTTGTAAGTTTCTATAAGATCCCCCCTCAATCTTCTAAATTCTAGCGAGTACAAGCCGAGTCTATCCAGAAGTGGGGCAATAAATGATTGGGTCTCACCCACTGGTGACAAAGGTTATGGAAGATGTCTTTAATATGAACCCTCGAAAGCCTAGATACAAAGTAGTATGGAATGTGTAATCAGTATTAATTTTTTTAACACAATTAAAACAATTAATGCAAATTGACATCACCTGTATCCCTAATGTTGGAGCAGTTACTCTTAAGATAGTCATGCTTATGACCCTTATTTCAGCACGAAGAGCTCAGTCTTTACGCAATCTCCGTCAGGATCACTCGGTCATATCTGACAAGAGGGTAGCATTTTATGTGAATGAACTCATAAAGCAGAGCACGGTTGGGTCCAAATTGGAGTTGACAGCATACCCACTTGATCGGAGATTGTGGGTGTTTATTATGTGAAAAGGTATTGAAAGAGTTAATCGTTATTATATTGTTTGCTGCCATATTTAATCCTTTCTGAAATGAAAGAGCTAATTGCTATTGCATTGCTTGCTGGGATGCTTGACCAAATTTTTGTGGCTTTACTTTTGTTTTTTTTTAGACAAACCTTCTGGTTGAAGAGTTCGATCAGATAAGAGAGGCCAGCTAGGGGAACTAACTGATAATGGGACAAGACACCAGATAGCACAGAGAAACAGCTCATTGTTAGGACTGGACTATTGCAACTTGGGGGGCTATAGCTAATGTATTTGGAATGCTTGCTTTTAAGCAAAAGGTGAAAAACAACTCCATATTTGGACTTGGCTGGTGCTTCTTGGGACATCATGATATTCTGTGTATGTGGCTATTGTTGTATAAAAGACCCCAAGATTCTGTGTTAATTTGAGTGGTATTTTGAGAGACTAGCATCTCCAGCCCTTGCCGTCTGACATAAAAGTAAAGATTGTACGGTCTACCTTAACTCATTGTATTTGTCTGTCTTTTAAGAAGCGAACCTTAACATTGGCATATAGTGGGCAGGACCTCACTGGGACCGTCAAAAGATGAATGAGCAAGAGGCTACAGAGTGGCTGGGATCGGACAGGGAGAAAACTGAGCTCTAATCGGATCCTTTGACACCGACCCGTCCAAATGTGTGTTTTGGATCACGACTGTTCTTCAGAATGTGTTGAGTTTATGAATAATATATGAACGTATCTGGGTTAAGAGTTGCATGATTTCTTTGAAGTGAGAATGAGAAGACTGTTACTTGTTTGTGGAACCGGTTTTGGATGAATGCTGATTTAATCCTACATTTCAGATAAAATTAGGATATCATTGAATGAGCTTGCTCTTTTATATGTTAAATCTTTGTAGAGCCTCATGTGTTTTAAGAGGTAGTGTGTATCTCTTTAAGAAACTGCAATTGTTTGGGGGCGGCCATACACAGCTATTTTCTGCTCCTTTGTTATTTGCAAATGTGTTAGCAATCTATGCAAATTAATTGTTCATTCTTTATTTTCTATTGACTTAAACAGAGGAGAGATGCAAAAACGAATTTGTTTTGTCGATGTTTTAAGTTGTTTTTTTCCCCCTAATTCTTTTTTGAGCTTTCAAAAAGAGACCTGGATGCTTTTGGCATCCTGATTAAAGTGTTAGATTTGATTGGAAATGTCAATATCGCAGAGAAAATGAAAATGTTGATTTGGGAAAATTGTGATTGGTATGCATTTATGCTAGGAATTTGAGGTTGTGAATTTGGGGAGATAGATTTGACCAATTGGGGATAATTTTTAAATTGTTTTTTATTAATAATCTATATCTTTTAAAGGGTTTAAGGATATTATCGAAGCTATGGATTACTGATTTTGAGTTCTTTTGGTAAAGCTTGTTTTGATGTGATCAGAGTGTTTATCTTCTGGACATCTGAATTTCCCTGAGGGGATCAATAAAGTATTTATTATTATTATTATTATTATTATTATTATTATTATTATTATTATTATTATTATTATTATTATTATTATTATTATTATTATTATTATTATCATAATTATTATTATTATTATTATTATTAGAATGCAAATGAGCAGCCAGGTTCCTGTCTACAGGGAAGGTGATGAAGGAGGCTTCTGCCTTGTCAGTAGTTAAAGACTGATTTCACATTTCCAACCTACCCGCAGAGTTTTGGATTAGTGGAGGGAATGAATAAGACATTAAAGAGTTTAAGTAAAGCCTTAACCGAGACTGGATAGGAATGGGTTAAGGTATTCTGATGATTCAGAACAACCCCTGCTAGAGAGACAAGATTAACGATTTTTGAATTGATAACAGGACAAGCTCCTTGAAATGAGTGTTTAAGAAGGAACTGCAGATGCTGGAAAATCGAAGGTACACAAAAATGCTGGAGAAACTCAACGGGTGCAGCAGCATCTATGGAGCAAAGGAAATAGGCAATGTTTCGGGCCGAAACCAGGATGTCCCCAGGCTTTGTACACCCTGGGGTGAGACTAGAGTGTGGAAGTTACACCTACAGGCCCTCAGCGATTAACTAATTATGTATGCACAGCAATTAACCCATGCCTTCCCAGGTCTGCATTCCCAGGTACGAGAGGCACAGAAGCCACTACCAGTTGAACACAGGGTCGAGTCCATATTGTCAGACTACATGCTGATAAGGTACTGGGACCGGAAGAAATTGAGACTGTGTTGAAAGGAGCTGTACCAAGTGCTACCAACAACATAAACCGCCGTGAAGATTGAAGATCACCCCGTTGGAAACATCTGATTGACTGTAAACAGTTTGGAGAACCAAGAAAGGACAATGGGGCTAATGACCCTCCTTTTATTCTGGGGTTGGCCCAGATGAACTGGACTTGGGAAAATAATTTGTTTCTATGAGTTTTGAATTTGCCTTTCATGATAATATAAGTGTACTAGACTAAGTGGGACCCGTTGGGTCCCATGTTCACACGGGAGGGCTGGTCCCCCGACGCAATATTTCACCTCTCCACCAATCCCAATATTGGTGGCCAGTGGGGGGGGCTTTCTGGAGTGCTGGTATGGGTTATTGGGGTGGCAGCTCAGTCCCTCAAGCCTGATCTGCTGGCAGCTCACTCACGGCTGGTGGACTGGCAGTTGACTCATGACTATTCCTTGAAATTCCATTTCAAGCAGGGTGCAAGTCCACCAAATTCAAATCCATGTTCCTACCATTTCAAGCAGGGTTCAAGGCCACCAAATTCAAGTGCAGTTTCTTACCACTATGAGCAGGGTGCAAGGCCACCGAATTCAAGTACAGTTTCCAACCACTTCAAGCAGGGTGCAAGGCCACCGAATTCAAGTGCAGTTTCATACCACTTCAAGCTGGATCCAAGGCCACCAAATACAAGCGCAGATTCATACCACTTTCAGCAGGGTGCAAGGCCACCAAATTCTGTGCAGTTTTATTCCACTTCAAGCAGGGTCCAAGGCCACCAAATTCAAATGCAGCTTCATACCATTTCATGCAGGGTGAAACCACCATAAAACCACACAAAACACCAAACTCACAGTTCAGTAGACATTCAGTGGGTTCAGTTGATTCACAGCTCAGACAGAGTCATGACCTCTCCCTCCCCTATCATGCAGAGACTGAGCCACACCCACACGGAAAAGGTGTGGCTTTCATGGAGTGATTGACAGGAGAGAGATTCTCAACATTTTTTAAACACTAATAACACTTTTATTTTTCATTGATGGGAAGAATTCTCTGCACCTGCTCAGCGGAGGGGGGACTGAGTAAGATGGCCAAAAATCACAGCCGTAAGTGTAACGTTTTATCTAAAATCAATATACAGTGCAAACAGGAAGTAAGTGCATTTGCAGTAGTGCCTTTTAACTTCAAGCCAAAGCACCCAAGCCGCCATTTGCAGTAAGTAGTACCTTTCAACCTCAAGGCAAAGCACCCAAACCACCATTTGCAGAAAGTAATGCCTTTCAGCTTCAAGCCAAAGCACCCAAACAACCATTTGCAGACAGAGCCTTTTTACTTCAAACAAACCATATTTTCATTTTCAAACCACATTAAGGGTACTCGCAGTTGTTTAGACATTTGTTCAGTGTCATTCAGAGCTCAGAGAGACGTGACCCTTGGCTTCATCCATCTTGCAGAGAGTGTGTGATGCACACCACTTCCTGGTTTTATAGTCCCTCCCCCTCCCTCCAGCAGGTGCAGCAGAGAGAATGGTAATTTTTTAAACTTCAAGCCAAAGCTCCCAAGCCAAAGCTCCCAAGCCACCATTTGCAGTAAGTAGTGCATTTTGAACTTTAAACCAAAGCTCCCAAGCCACCATTTGCAGTAAGTTGTGCCATTCAACTTCAAGCCAAAGCACCCAAACAGCCATTTGCAGGCAGTGCCTTTTCACTTCAAACAAACCATATTTTCATTTTCAAACCACATTAAGGGTACTCACAGTTGTGTAGACATTTGTTCAGTGTTATTCAGAGCTCAGAGAGACATGACCCTTGGCTTCATCCATCTTGCAGAGAGTGAGTGAGGCACACCACTTCCTGGTTTTATAGTCCCTCCCCCTCCCTCCAGCAGGGGCAGCAGAGAGAATGGTGATTTAAAAAAAAACATTAATATCCCTCTGATTTGTCATAGATGAGAAAAATCCTCTGCACCCATAAGGCGGAGAGGGGTTCTGGGCGAGGAGGCCAAAAATGACGGTCGTAGGTGGCGGCATTCTGTCGGAAATCGCAGCACAGTGGGCCAAAAGCGGTCAAGATCAGAGATTTAGTAATAAAGATGCTGGGTGTGTACGCACATCTCATATAATGATGGAGGAGGAACTGTTTTCGCAATAGGGCAGCAAATAATCGGTGCCTTCAGAAAGGCAAACTTGAGGACTAACCCATATTTGAACGATGGTACACTCCTCCCTTTAAACAAGATTGGAAATTAAGGACAAGCGCAGCAGATATACCCCGACTGCGGATAGTAAGAGTATTTAGTATATAGTATATAGGTTCTTTATTGTCATTATAACATGTAAACATGTACAACAAAATTAAAAATGCCAACCAGTCAGTGCACCATTCACACATTACCTAAAAGCTAACGATACATAAAAGAGAAATATCTAAAATAAACAACTAAAATAAAGAACTTGTAAAAAACAAGCATAAACACACAACCATACATTCTTCTGTCGATTGCACAATCCGTTTGGTATGTAGCATACCTGCGCTCATTTGATGGCTACATTAAGTGTAGTTATTGCTGTGGGAAAAAAACTGTTTTTGAGTCTGTTTGTCCTTGTCCTCATTGATCTGTACCGTCTGCCTGACGGCAACAGTTCAAACAGGGAGTGTCCGGGCTGGGAAATGTCCTTTATAATGTTCTGGGATTTCTTGAGACAGTGGGAACTGTGTAGGTCCTCCAAGGTGAGGAGAGGGCAGCCGACAATCTTCTGGGCGTTGTCAATGGCCCTCTGGAGCGCTTTCCTCTTAGCCGCTGTGCAGCTGGTGTACCACATGCATACACAGTATGTTAGGATGCTCTCTATGGAGCACCGATAAAAGGACAGCAGCAGTCTCTGGGTGATGTTGTTCTTCCTGAGCACCCAGGAAGTGCAGTCTCTGCTGGACCTTTTTCAGCAGTGCAGAGGTGTTCACACTCCATGTCAGGTCCTCCTCAATGTGGATTCCCAGGAAGCGGAAATCCGCCACCCTCTCCACATAGTCCCCTCTGATGAATAATGGTGTAATGTCCATTTTCTTCTTCCTGTATATTATGAGCTCCTTGGTCTTTGAGGTGTTGAGGAGCAGGTTATTCTCTCCACACCACACTGTCAGCTGCTCCACCTCATCCCTGTAGGCGTACTCATCCCCCCCAGAGATGAGCCCCACCACCGTGGTGTCATCCGCAAATTTGACAATGGTGTTACTGTGGTGGGCGGGAGTGCAGTCATATGTGTAGATGGTGTAAAGCAGGGGGCTCAGTACGCAGCCCTGTGGAGAGCCGGTACTGAGGCTGAGGGCCGCGGATGTGTGATGGCCCACTCTGACTCTCTGGCTGCGACCCGACAGGAAGCTATTTATCCACATGCAGGTGGAGTGTGGAAGTCCCAGGTCCCCCAGTTTGTCCACCAGTTTGTGGGGAAGGATGGTATTAAAAGCAGAGCTGTAGTCCACAAAGAGCATCCGCACGTAGCTCCCCCGCTGCTCCAGGTGGGACAGTGCAGCATGGAGAGCTGTGGCTACAGCGTCCTCTGTAGATCTATTCGCTCTGTACGCAAACTGGTGGGGGTCAAAGCTTCGGGGCAGGAGTGATGTGATGTGACCCCGGACCAGTTTTTCAAAGCACTTCATCACCACTGGTGTGAGTGTGACTGGCCGGTAGTCGTTGAGGCTGGAAATGTGTTTTTTTTTGGGCAAGGGGACTATGCTGGAGGACTTCAGACAGGGTGGGACAGTGGACTGGGCCAGAGACTGGTTGAAAATCCTCGTAAAGACTCCAGTCAGCTGGTCTGCACAGTCTTTCAGCACGCGTCCAGAGACGCCGTCGGGTCCAGCAGCCTGCCTCGGATTGATGGCCCGCAGCGTGCGCCTCACCTCATGCTCCTCTATTTTGAGGGTTAAGCTGCTGTGGACCATGTGGTGTGATGTGGCTGTCTCTGGTGGCTCCACTTCAAAGCGAGCAAAGGAGAGGTTCAGCTCCTCTGCCAACGAGGCGTCACCTTCAGCAGCTCCAAGGTTGGTCTTGTAGTTGGTGAGATACTGGATCCCCTGCCACACCTGCCTGCTGTTGTTACTGTCCAGGTGGTCCTCTATCCTCCTCCTGTAGTCTGATTTGGCCTCTCTGATGCCTCTCTTCAGGTTAGCTCGGGCCGTGCTGTATAAAGCCCTATCGCCAGAACTAAAAGCGGTGATCCGCACAGGCCAGTTAATACTACCTTTTTTTGCCACAACCAAGGCACTGATGTATTTTTTGGAAACAGTATGTGTATGACAACCCAGTCAGCCACCATTGCTGGCCCACCCCGACCGGTTAATGGCACATATTTTGTATGTGGATCCTGGGCCTACCCATGGTTTTCAAGAATGCCGCCGGCAGACGGGGCAACTTGGGAACGACTAAAAGGACCCCACCACCGGACAGGGTGTTGTTATGTTGCATATGTGGTCCCACACATGAGAAGCATGAACCAGTTACACCAGCATACTGGGATTTCCAAGCGAAGCCTAACGAAGGCTCAGCAACTTTTTATGATCCTCTTCCCGTCCAATGATAGTATCACGGGGACAATTTTAAAATGGCCTCCACTATGGAGATGCTTGCTAATGCCACTTCCACCTCCTTGAGCGCAACCCAGGAGGAGATAGAAGGGGTAACAGCTGAGATAGTAGCTATGAGAACTGTAGTATTACAGAACAGAATGGCCCTATATTTTATCCTAGCAGTATAAGGAGGGACGTGCACCATAATTGGCCGGGAATGTTGTACTTTTATTCCCGATGCTTCCTCCCACATTACCGACTTGGCCACACATATCAGAATAGAAGTGGCTAAAATAAAGAAGGTAGGAGCTGAATTCCATGATTATAGCTCTGAGGGAGGTTGATTTTAATTTGTTTGGAAGGACTTGGGGAATTATTATCCACTATGGATTGATTGTATTACTAACTGATAACGGGACAAGACACCAGCTAGCACAGAGAAACAGCTCATTGTTAGGACTGGACTATTGCATCTTGGGGAACTATAGCTAATGTCTTTGGAATGCTTGGTTTTAAGCAAAAGGTGAAAAACAACTCCATATTTGGACTTGGCTGGTGCTTCTTGGGACATCACCTAATGCCCTGATATTCTGTGTACATGAATCTTGTTGCATAAAAGACTCCAAGATTCTGTGTTAATTTGAGTGGTATTTTGGGAGAACCAGAAGTATCACTGGATACTTCTGGACTAGCATCTCCTGCCACTGCCATCTGACGTAAAAGTAAAGATTGTATTGTCTACCTTAACTCATTGTATTTGTCTGTTTTTTAAAGAAGTGAACCTTAACAGTACATTGGGGTTACTAAGAACCTATGAGACGAAGGAAAAGTTTCTTCATAGTTATAAAATAGTCTCACAAGAGAGTGTTGGTGCAGACTATTTCAAGATGGATAGAGTGTAAGCAGCTGAAAGCGGGAGTGAATACAGATAATTTCAAGTCACACTCTCCTAGGGCTGCTGGCACATCAGCAGCCAATAGAATGGATGTTCCGCTTGACCACATTCTTGCAACAGCAGGAGGGTCAGATGAACACTTTGGAAGTTCTAAAATATCGTTTAACATGGCTGGACGATTGCAGATAGAATTCTGGACAGTGCTACATGAGCATTTGTCTAACCCAAAGGCAAATGGGACTGTGCTCCAATTAAGGGCGATGTACATGTATGTAAAGTTAGCATCATGTTGTTAATGGCCCATGTCTTTTCTACCATTTATAGTTTATCTGTGTAGTGTGTTCACATAAAGATTGGTTTACTGCATGAAACCACAGAGCTTCAAAGGTTTCACGTATTATTTCAAAGTCACGAGACTTTGAAATAAAATAGAAAGATTTTTTTTTTAAACTTTTTTTTATTATTAGAAGTACGGTAAATTACAATAACACACAACACATATATCTTAATACATTTTTTGTACCGCTTCATTTTTTTTTTTTTTAAAGCTTTAAGAAAAAGATAGAAGTAAGGAAAGTAAAGAAGGTGCGCAAGAGTTGTGAAGTGCAGGAGAGTGTTGGGAAAAGAAAGCCCCTTAGAAAAGAAGTTAGAGAAGGAAGTAAAGTAAGAAAGTAGACCCTAGAAAAGAAAGAAAAAGAAAGTAAGGACAATCGCTCTATTATAACATTAAACTCCGCAGAAAGACTACCAACCAAGTCTGTTTTTGTTGTTTTATCTCCCAATGCCAGGTCCTGATACCATTTATTTATTTATTTATTTTTAAAATTACTATTGCACCTCATGCTTGTAATAGGTCCATAAACGTAGACCACGTCTTTTGGAATTGGTTTGCTTTATCTGCTAAGAGGAATCTCATCTCTTCCAGATGTAATGTTTCAAACATATTTGATATCCACATTTTTATTGTTGGTGTGGGCGCATTTTTCCAGAATTTAAGTATGAGCTTTTTTCCCATTATTAGCCCGTAATTGAGTAAATTCTTCTGATACACGTTTAATTCAGGGATACCTTCCGATATCCCAAAAATGATCCATTCTGGTTTTGGTACCAGTTTTATTTTAATTAATTTTGAAAAAATATCAAATATTCCATGCCAGAATTTTTGGATTTTTGTACAAAAAACAAAAGAGTGCGCTATGGTAGCTTCTTGACACAGACATTTATCACAGATTGGTGAAACATTAGGAAAGATTTTATTTAATTTAGTTTTTGAATAGTATAGTCTATGTAATGTTTTGAATTGGATAAGCGTATGTCGTACATTGATCGAGCATTTATGCACCTGTAGTAAATGTTTATCCCAGCTCTCTTTTGAAATTTTTATAGCTAATTCTTGTTCCCAGTCTCTTCTAATTCCATCTGTTGTGGGTATTTCTATGTTTAAAATGATATTATATAAGTACGATATTAAGTTAGCTGATTCCGCCTTTGTCTTCATTGCTTCATCCAGTAAGTCGGAAGGCATATTATGATAGTCTTTTGTGTATTTTTTCAAATAATCACAAATTTGAAGATATTTAAAATATTGGTTATTTTTCAAATTATATTTCAGTTGTAGTTGTTGAAATGATAGTAATTTTCCCACTTCATACAGATCTTCGAGCGTTTTGATTCCCATTCTTTCCCAATGTATAAATGATTTGTCTATGATTGATGGTTTAAACGATGGGTTATTGGCTATTGGTATTGAGAGAGATAGGTTTCTTAATTTTAGATTCTGTTTTATTTGTTTCCATGTTCTAATTGTGCTATGTATAATTGGGTTTTTATTATAATTTTTATTATTCAAATTTATTGGTGAGAGGATAATCGCTCCTATATTACTCGGGGAGCAATCCCCTTTTTCCATTACAATCCAGTCCGCCTGCTGGGCAGAATTGTCCAGCAGGTGAATCATATTTTTAATATTTACTGCCCAATTATAATACATAAAGTTAGGGAGCGCTAGACCCCCCCACTCTTTTCGTTTATTAAGGTGTGTTCTTTGTATTCTATGGGGTTTATAATCCCATATGAAATTTGTAATGTCTGAGTCCAATTTTTTGAAAAACTTTTTTGGGAGATATATAGGTATTGATTGAAATAGGTATAGAATTTGAGGTAAGAAAATCATTTTTATAGCGTTTATTCTGCCTATTAAGGACATCGGAAGTGTTTTCCAGAATTTAATCAAATTATTTAATTTCTTAAGTAGAGGATTATAATTGGCTTTAAACATATCCTGGTAATTTCTAGTAATTTCAATTCCAAAATATTTGAATTTTTCTGTAGCTATTTTAAAGGGGAATTTCCTGAGATGTGTTGAGTCTTTTGGTTTTATCGACATAATTTCACTTTTGTTCCAATTTATTCTATATCCTGAAAAGGATCCAAAGTCCTCAATTAAATTTAATATATTCGGTATACTAATTTGTGGTTTTGTGATGTACAGTAGTACATCATCGGCATATAGGGATATTTTGTTATTTGAATATTTTGTATTATAACCGTAAATATCCAGGTGTGTTCTTATTTTTTCAGCAAGGGGTTCAATTACCAAAGCAAATAACAGCGGAGATAATGAACAACCTTGTCTATTGCCCCTTGATAGTTCAAATTTCGAGGATAATATATTATTAGTTAGTATTCTAGCCGTAGGTTTGTTATATAATAGTTTTATCCATGCAATGAAGTTCTCTCCCAATTGGAATTTTTGCAATACTTTAATCATATAATCCCATTCTAGTTGATCAAACGCTTTTTCTGCATCCAGTGAGATGATAGCTAACTCTTGGTCGTGAGATTTATGTGAGTGCATTATGTTAAGCTAAAATAGAAAGATTAAACGAGAACTTACCATTTGAAGTTTGACATTGATTTTATGAGAAGTTGGAGTGAGAGACTATGTGCCCTCCACTCTCAACCCTGAATCTCATACATTTCATTTGGTAAGTCAAAGGTTATTAATCTTTCTATAGCTTGATTCTTGTTTAAGTGGACTGTGGTTTCATACAGTGGTTCTGAAGATTGATGAGCATGCGGGCTGGCGGGTTCTTCATGTAGTCTCTCATTCCAACTACTCATAAAATAAAGATCAAACTTCAAACTCATCTCCATGCTACCTTCGGGTAGAAGGTACAGGAGCCTGAAGACTGCAACAACCAGGTTTTAGGAATACCTACTTCCCCACAGCCATCAGGCTATTAAACCTCGCTCGGACAAAACACTGATCATTAATAACCCATTATCTGTTATTTGCACTTTATTAGTCTATTTATTCATGTGTGTATATATTTATACAATGGTATATGGACACACTGATCTGTTTTGTAGTAAATGCCTACTATGTTCTGTGTGCTGAAGCAAAGCAAGAATTTCATTGTCCTATCAGGGACACATGACAATAAACTCACTTGAACACTTAAACGGTAAGTTCTCGTTTAATCTTTCTATTTACTTGGTCTCCATCCTAATGCAGATATTCCGGTTTTGTTCCCTCCACTTCATCTCCTTCTCTGCAATTTAAAGCAAGTTTGGCTCCCTCAATTCTCCAGATGAAAGGTCGCTGAACAAGAACATTAAATCTGTTTCACTCTCTATGGATACCATCTGATTTGTTGAATGCATCCAGTATTTCCTATTTTTACTCCTGTAGAAAAAGTGGGTTAACACATCAGGTGACCTTTCCCATTAAATAGCATCATGTGGTTGAAAATAGAATATACGTACAAAAGATACTTTCAAGGAAGCATTGCAGCTTTCACTTCTGATCTCACATAAAAATAACTGAGTGTTCATTTATCGAGGCAGCCTTTAGGTTGATTGGACAGAGTGGGCATTATCCACGACCCATTAACACATTTCACAAATTACAATAATAATCCATTGTACATCATAGCTATTTGACTATGTTACTGCTGTACCCACTTTCATTGCAGGCTGGAGTTTAAACACTTTTTCAGTACACTGAAAATTGTCAATAAATCTGCAATTTATAAACATTTGGTGTGCGAGTGATACTTAAAATGCAACGGCTTAACAATCAAAATGTATCAGAGTTTATTGACTGCTTCATAATGAGTGAATGCAGTTCTATACAAGCAGCCATTTCCCTGCTATTAATAATAAATCATGGACTCATTTTCTGAATTTGTCGGAAATGTTCTGTTTTGATGACAAAGTAAAGGTTAACTGGTAAGGTCAATAATTTTGAAAATTGGTTAAAAAGACACCTATAGCAATGAACAGACACGTCAATGGCTCACTTGTGCTCGCAGTATGAGGGGTAATTTTGCATCAGCATTCCCTGATGCACACATCCACTAAGCAAGCTCCACACCAGCAGAATTGATTTATAAAATTGCCTTGCAATTTATAAAATCCATCTCCCATCCACATGCTTATCTTACCTCCATCTCCATTTCTATTACTAGTATCTATGTTTCTGCTTTCTGGTTAAGGGGTCAGTGAGTTAAGGGTTCAGTGAGTTAAGGGTACAGTGAGTTAAGGGTACAGTGCTTTTTAGTAAAGGTACAGTTTAAAGGATTAAGATTTTTATAATGGGAGTGAATTGATTTAATTTGGGGGTAAGCCATGTCAGTTCAGATCAGCCCCGTGGTTTTCTCACCCTGCAACATGTGGGAGATCAGGGATATGGTCGGTGTCCCTGGTGACTACGTGTGCAGGAAGTGTGTCCAGCTGCAGCTCCTGGCAGACCGCATTGAACGATTGGAGCTGCGGTTGGATTCATACTGGAGCATCCACGATGCAGAGAAAGTTGTGAATGGCATGTACAGTGAGTTGGCCACACCGCAGGTAAAAGGTAAGCGGACAGAAAGGGAACGGGCGGTCACTAGCCAGCGTAGCGGTAGGCAGGTAGTGCAGGAGTCCCCTGCGGTCATCTCCCTCCTAAACAGATATACCATTTTGGATACTGTTGGGGGAGATGGCTCATCAGGGGAAGGCAGCAGCAGCCAAGTTCATGGCACCGTGGGTGGCTCTGCGGTACAGGAGGGGAGGAAAAAGAGTAGGTCTATAGTAAAAGGGGATTCAATTGTAAGGGGAATGGATAGGCATTTCTGTGGCCGCAAATGACAATGTGCTGAAGTGGGTCTATGAACAGCGTTGAATGGTTGCCGCCTCCCTGGTGCAAGGTTTAGGGATGTCTCTGAGAGGCTGCAGAACATTCTGGAGGGGGAGGGTGCACATTGTCACCAACGGTATAGGTAAAAAACGGGATGAGGTCCTACAGGGAGAATTTAGGGAGCTAGGAGATAAACTTAAAAACAGGACCTCAAAGGTGATAATCTCTGGATTACTACCAGTGCCACGTGCTGGTCAGAGTAGAAATAGAAGGATATTTCAGATGAATACGTGGCTTGAAAAATGGTGCAAGGGGCAGGGATTCAAATTTCTAGGGCCGGTTCTGGGGGAGGTGGGACCAGTACAAACAGGACGGTCTGCACCTAGGCTGGAATGTGTTATATTCCAGACAGCAGAATGAATAACAACTTACACACAGGCTGACTGGATCACAAGAGAGCTTTATTATCCAACATTCCATACTTATAACAACACCAACTCATTAGCATATACATGAATATGCATGAATACATTACACTGCTCTCCTTTTTTTAAGTATTAAATCTAAGTACACAGTTACAATTTTCTTGTTGTGAGACTTGATTTAAACCAGTATTCATTAAATCTTAAATGATAACATAATATAATTATTTTACATATTTACACATTTTCATTCTACCTAGATAGTGAGTTACTTAACTTAAAAACCTAATCTGACTACTGGTTTACGGTTCCTGCCGGATCGTCTAACAGTAACAGGTGTAACAGGTTTCGGTGTTGACTCACATGTAGGCTTGTTTGGCTCTGTTTTAGTACCCTGACTTTTACCAGACGAATCTGCTTCTTTGGTTGTGCTAACTGAACTGTGTTTCAATCACAGTTGGCTCTTCCAATTCACTTTCAGATAAAGACTTAGGGATTTGGACTTCATGCTCAGCTTTTTGTTCATCTTTGGCTAGAATCGTTTGATCAACATGAACACTTTTGATCCTATCTCCAACTTCAACTAGGTAACTTTTTGTTCCACACATTTCCACTATTTTCCCCACATCCCATTTGTCTCGACTGGACTTGTTGGGAGGACAGAGAACACGAACCTGGCTTGAAGTACCTCTCCTTTTTGCGGGAGTCAAAATGGCGTTTCTGACTTAATTGTTTTTGTTCAACTCTCAAAGCTAAATTGGGTTGAACTAGACTTAAGCGTATTCTTAGCCTTCTCTTCATCAACAGTTCTACAGGTGAGTAACCTGTTGTTGTGTGTGGTGTGGTTCTGTACTTCAGCAAGAAACTAGCCAAACAATGTTTCATGCTGAGCTTTGAACTACCCTGCAAAACCTGTTTCTTGAGAGTGTCTTTGACAACTCTAACAGACCTTACCGCTGCCCCGTTAGAGGCTGGATGGTATGGGGGAACAACTGTGTGTTTTACACCATTCTGCTGCATGAACTCTTTGAACTGTTCTGAACGAAACTGAGGCCCGTTATCAGAATCAAGTTCTTCCAGTAAACCATGGCATGCAAAAATTGATCTCAACTCATCTATGGTACACTCAGTAGTAGTGCTTGACCCCATATGTTTAACCTCAATCCATTTGGAATGACTATCTACCAGCACCAGAAAGTGATCATTACCCTTTTCGCAAAAATCTACATGAACTCTCTGAAAAGGTCTACTTGGCCATGACCAGGGTTGCATTGGTGTTTTTGGTGGTTTACTCTGGCAATTTTGGCAGGCACTACATTTGCTCACCAGTGACTCGATGTCACTGTCAATACCAGGCCAGTACACAAAACTTCTGGCAATTGACTTCATGCTTACTATGCCAGGATGTTCGTCATGAAGTTCGTTCATAATTTTGTTTCTCAAAGCCTCTGGTACAACCACTCTGTAACCCCACTTAATGCATCCCTGCTCACATGATAATTCATGGCGTCGATTATGGAAAGGCTTCAGCTCTGAGTTCAGAACTGAGTTCAATCCACTATCGATTTCAGTCCAACCATTCAACGTCTGTTCATAGACCCACTTCAGCACATTGTCTTTCTTTGTTTCTGCTGCAATTTCTGTTGCAGTCACAGGAAAGTCTTCACCTACAACTTGCAGTGTGTTGATTGAGTTCTCACTTCCCACATCAGAGTTCTCATGGGGGCAACCGGGACAATGCATCTGCAACTGCGTTGCACTTGGAGCTTCAGTACTCTAACTTGTAGTCATACTGGGACAGCAACATTGCCCAGCGCTGCATCCTTGATGCTGCCATGGAAGGTATAGCTGACTTGTATCACTAATAGTGGCTTGTGATCAGTCACCAGGGCGAATGGTCTGCTGAGAAGAAACTGATGGAATTTCTTGTTTCCGAACACGATGCCGAGTGCTTCCTTTTCTATCTGCGCATAGTTGCGTTCACACGATGACAAGGTGCGGGATGCAAAAGCAATCGGCTTTTCCTGTCCGTCATTCATTATGTGGGAGATACATCTACTATGGCATCTACACCATAACTTGAAGCATCACAAGCAAGTTTCATCTCGCGTGTCGTATCATAGTGAATAAGAAATTTGTCACTTGTCAAGTTTTCGTTGCAGATGTCAAATGCATGTTGCTGTTCCTTTCTCCACGTCCATTTCACATCTTTTTGTAGCAGATGATGTAGTGGCTTTAGCACAGTTGCTAAATCTGGAAGGAATCGTGCATAGAACTGCACCATCCCAAGGAATGATCGTAGCTCTGACACATTGTTGGGTTTTTGAGCATTCACTATTGCTTCCACTTTCGCCTTCACAGGGTGAAGTCCATTGGCGTCTACTTTGAGTCCAGGGTAGACCACCTGTGACTGTGCAAATGCGCATTTACTTTGACGCAGTTTGACATTGTGGCAGTTCAGCCATGTTAGAACTTGCTCGAGGATTTCCAGATGTTCTACCATGCCTTCTGTGAATATCATTAGGTCATCCTGGTTGCACACACAGTGCGGAATGCCTTGTAGTATTATTTCCATGACAGACTGAAACATTTTTGGGAGGATTTTACACCATAGGGCAGCTTTGAAAATGAATACAAGCCCTTATGTGTGTTGATAGTCAAGTACTGCTGACTTTCCTTATCGACATTGAGTTGGGCGTAAGCGTGAGACAAATGCAGTTTAGTGAAGACTCTTGCTCTGCTAAGTTCTGCGACAGATCTTGTGAGGTTGGTAACGGATATTGTTCATCATCAACGGCTTGGTTGATTGTGACTTTGTAATCACCACATAATCGAACAGATTTATCAGCCTTGGGTACGACCACAATTGGCGTTTCCCAGTTACTCTGGTCTGCCTTCACGAGTACTCCATTACGCTCTAATCTGTCGAGTTCTACCTCCACTTGTTGCTTTGGTGCATATGGTACAGGTCTTGGTCGACAATACACAGGTCTCACATCTTGCTTGTCGAATGTGTGCAGAGTACCCTGCTATTCCCGTGTCACTATCAGCACAAAATGTTTGCATGTTTGCTTATGATGTTTTCAAGACGTGATTTGGACAAATTGACGCGGAAAATGCTCTTCCAGTCTATTTCTATTCTACTCAGCCAATCCTTTCCAAGGAGGGTTGGTTTATTTCTGTAGCTGGCTACTATGATGGGCTGTGTTACTGACTGACCATTATGCTGAACTTTACAGTTCATTTGTCCACAAGTCTCCAAAACTTTGCCCGAGTAGGTTCTCAGCTTGACCTTACTCTCAAACAATGGTATCTGTGGGAACTTTGTTTCGTACAGGTCTTTGCTCATGACCGAACAATCTGCTGCCGTGTCAATACATACATCGATTAACTGTTCATTAATCAATAGTTTAGTTCGAAAGTCCTTGCCTTGGCTGGTTGTAGGCTTATCGATGTTGGTTGCATAAATGGTGTACAACCCAAGTTCATTTACATCTGGGTTCACCTCCAAGTTGTGAACTCCTCTCCGGTGTTGTTGCTTGATTCCCGCAGATTGTTGGTTTCCTGCTTTAAGCTTGGTCCGACATGCTGAGGCGATATGGCCTTTCTTCTGGCAGTTATGGCACTTGGCCATTTTGAACTGACAAAATTGGGATGAGTGATTACCGTGGCAATGATAACAACTGGCTGAAGCCGGCTCCCCGCCATATTTCAGTTTTAATTTAGTGCCTCTTGGTTTGGCCATAAGCACTGCCTTGTGACTATGAACGGCCACTGCAGTTCGTGGTGGGCGAAACTCGTGAGCATTCCTTGATGCCATCTCTATTGTGGTAGTAATCTTGCATGCTTTCTCAAATTTGAGATTGGAGTGTCCATCAGTTTGGACTGAATTAGTTCATCCACTAGATCACACACAAATCTGTCGTGTAGTGCTCGTCCAAGAAAGGTTCCAAAGTTACAATGTAAGCTTAAGTTTTTCAAGGCAACAATGTACTCATTGATTGTCTCATTCTGCTTCTGGTTTCTACTGCCAAATTTATAGCTTTCTGCAATTTCCAGAGGCTTTGGTTTGAAATGCTCCTCCAACTTATTTATAGTGTAATTGAATGGCACATCTTTTGCCTTTAAGGGTGCAAGGAGATTCACGAGAGTGCTGTACACTTCAGGACCGATCTCCGTGAGCAGAATCGCTTTCATGCATTCGCAAACGGCCTTATTTGTTTCAGCCACTATCTCTCCTTCACCACTAATCTCCAATATATTGTTTGCCGTTAAAAACATGTTTGCTCTCTCCATATAGGACCTGAACGGCTCTCTACTCTTGTCAAAAGTGCCAAGGTTTCCAATGTAGCCCGTGGACGCTGCCGTCGTGTCGTTATCTTTATTTAAAATAAAAGGTCCATTCAAAAACACCGAATTCCTGTCTGTTCTGGTGTAACAATTCACCTAAAACTTAGCTGTACAAAGGCTATTCAGCTTGAGGAATTCGACAAAAAAACTCAGTCTAAAATGTTATGCACTCCCAAGGACGACATCTTGCCACGTAGACACAACATAGAGATAGCCTGACAAACTCTTGCCGATTTACCCAGCTGCTGTTTTAAACTACAGTCCCCTGCATAGACGGATCTGCAGGCCTCTCATGTCCAGCTCGCAAACAACTGCGACACAACTCCGTATTTACTGTTTTATCTGTTAAACAATACTGCGTGTTGCAAAACAGTGCTGCACTGTATTTAAAGGATGAGTTCACAAACTCTATCTCATCCTCGTCGCCAATTTTGTTATATTCCGGACAGCAGAATGAATAACAACTTACACGCAGGCTGGCTGGATCACAAGAGAGCTTTATTACCCAACATTCCCTACTTATATACAACACCAACTCATTAGCATGAACACATGAACATGAATACATTACAGAATGGAACCAATGTCCTTGGGGGAGTGTTTGCTAGTGCTGTCGGGGAGGATTTAAACTAATGTGGCAGGGGGATGGGAGCATGAGCAGAGAGACAGGGGGGTGTAAAATGAGGGTAGAAGCAATAGGTAGCAAGGTGAAAAGTAAAAGTGGCAGGCAGACAAAACCAGGGCAAAAATCAAAACGGGCCACTTTTCAACATAATTGTATAAGGGGTAAGAGTGTTAGAAAAACAAGCCTGAAGGCTTTGTGTCTCAATGCAAGGAGCATTTGTAATAAGGTGGATGAGTTGAATGTGCAGATAGTTATTAATGAATATGATATAGTTGGGATCACGGAGACATGGCTCCAGGGTGATCAAGGCTGGGAGCTGAACATCCAGGGATATTCAATATTCAGGAGGGATAGAAAGGAAAAGGAGGTGGGGTAGCATTGCTGGTCAGAGAGGAGATTAACGCAATGGAAGGACATTAGTTTGGAGGATGTGGAATCGATATGGGTAGAGCAACGAAACACTAAGGGGCAGAAAACGCTATAGGGAGTTGTGTACAGGCCACCTAACAGTAGTAGTGGAGTTGGGGATGGCATTAAACAGGAAATTAGGAATGCGTGCAACAAAGGTAAAACAGTTATAATGGGTAACTTCAATCTACATATAGATTGGGTGAATCAAATTGGTAGGGGTGCTGAGGAAGAGGATTTCTTGGAATGTATGCGGGATAGTTTTCTAAATCAACATGTAGAGGAACCACGAGAGAGCAGGCTATTCTAGACTGAGTATTGAGTAATGAGGGAGGGTTAGTTAGCAGTCTTGTTGTGCGTGGCCCCTTGGGCAAGAGTGACCATAATATGGTTGAGTTCTTCATTAGGATGGAGAGTGACATAGTTAATTCAGAAACAAGGGTTCTGAACTTTAAGAAAGGTAACTTTGAGGGTATGAGACGTGAATTGGCCAAGATAGACCGGCAATTGATTCTTAAAGGGTTGACGGTGGGCATGCAATGGAAGGCATTTAAAGACTGCATGGCTGAACTACAACAATTGTTCATCCCAGTTTGGCACAAGAATAAATCAGGGAAGGTAGTGCATCCGTGGATAACAAGGGAAATCAGGGATAGTATCAAAACAAAAGATGAAGCATACAAATTAGCCAGAAAAAGCCGCCTACCAGAGGACTGGGAGAAATTCAGTGTCCAGCAGAGGAGGACAAAGGGCTTAATTAGGAAAGGGAAAACAGATTATGAAAGAAAACTGGCAGGGAAAATAAAAACTGACTGTAAAAGCTTTTATAGATATGTGAAGAGAAAAAGATTAGTTAAAACAAATGTAGGTCCCTTGCAGTCAGAAACAGGTGAATTGATCATGGGGAACAAGGACATGGCAGACCAATTGAATAACTACTTTGGTTCTGTCTTCACTAAGGAAGACATAAATAATCTGCCAGAAATAGCAGGGGACCGGGGGTCAAATGAGATGGAGGAACTGAGTGAAATCCAGGTTAGTCGAGAAGTGGTGATAGGTAAATTGAATGGATTAAATGCCAATAAATCCCCAGGGCCAGATAGGCTGTATCCCAGAGTACTTAAGGAAGTAGCCCCAGAAATAGTGGATGCATTAGTGATAATTTAAAAAAACTCTTTAGATTCTGGTGTTGTGGATTGGAGGGTAGGTAATGTAACCCCACTTTTTAAAAAGGGAGGGAGAGAGAAAACAGGGTATTGCAGACGAGTTAGTCTAACATCGGTAGTGGGGAAACTGCTAGTTATTAAAGATGGGATAGCAGCACATTTGGAAAGTGGTGATATCATTGGACAAAGTCAGCATGGATTTATGAAAGGTAAATCATGTCTGACGAATCTTATAGATTTTTTCGAGGATGTAACTAGTAGAGTGGATAAGGGAGAACCAGTGGATGTGTTATATCTGGACTTTCAGAAGGCTTTCGACATGGTCCCATATATGAGATTAGTATGCAAACTTAAAGCACACTGTATTGGGGGTTCAGTATTGATGTGGATAGAGAACTGGCTGGCAGACAAGAAGCAAAGAGTAGGAGTAAACGGATCCTTTTCAGAATGGCAGGCAGTGTCTAGTGGGGTACCGCAAGGCTCAGTGCTGGGACCCCAGCTATTTACAATATATATGAATGATCTGGACGAGGGAATTGAATGCAACATCGTCAAGTTTGACGCGAAGCTGGGGGGCAGTGTTAGCTGTGGGGAGGATGCTAGGAGGCTGCAAGGTGACTTGGATAGGTTGGGTGAGTGGACAAATGCATGGCAGATGCAGTATAATGTGGGTAAATGTGAGGTTATCCACTTTGGTGGCAAAACAGGAAAGTAGACTATTATCTGAATGGTGGCTGATTAGGAAAAGGGGAGATGCAACGAGACCTGGGTGTCATGGTACACCAGTCATTGAAAGTAGGCATGCAGGTGCAGCAGGCAGTGAAGAAAGCGAATGGTATGTAATGCCCCTGTCTCACTTAGGAAACCTGAACGGAAACCTCTGGAGACTTTGCGCCCCACCCAAGGTTTCTGTGCGGTTCCCGGAGGTTGCAGGTGGTTGCCGGAGGTTGCAGGTAGTGGAAGCAGGTAAGGAGACTGACAAAAACCTCCGGGAACCTCCGGGAACCACAGCGGCTTTGACTCTGACATCGGGAAGAGAACGAGGAGTGCAGGGGAGAGATAAGACTTTGCCTTCCATCACAGTGAGGAGGAGATTCACTGTGATGGATGTTCGTGTAAATTGTGTTGTGTCTTGGTTCTTCTTCTTGTTTGTATGACTGCAGAAACCAAATTTCGTTTGAACCTCTGGGTTCAAATGACAACAAATAAATTGTATTGTATTGTATTGTATTGTACTCGCTAGAATTTAGAAGTTTGAGGGGGGATCTTATAGAAACTTTCAAAATTATTAAGGGGTTGGACAGGCTAGATGCAGGAAGATTGTTCCCGATGTTGGGGAAGTCCAGAACAAGGCGTCACAGTTTAAGGATAAGGGGGAAGTCTTTTAGGACCGAGATGAGAAAAACATTTTTCACAGAGAGTGGTGAATCTGTGGAATTCTCTGCCACAGGATGTAGTTGAGGCCAGTTCATTGGCTATGTTTAAGAGGGAGTTAGATGTGGCCCTTGTGGCTAAAGGGATCAGGGGGTATGGAGAGAAGGATACTGAGTTGGATGATCAGCCATGATCATATTGAATGGCGGTGCAGGCTCGAAGGGCCGAATGGCCTACTCCTATTTTCTATGTTTCTATGAATATTATGCCTACCATTATCACCATCATCAACCGCATTGTAAATGTCCATTGTCTTTCACCCAGAGTAGGGGAATCGGGAACCAGAGGACATAGGTTTAAGGTGAGGGGTGGAATATTTCATAGGAAACTGAGGGGCAACCTTTTTACCCAAAGGGTGGTAGGTATATGGAATAAGCTGCCAGAGGAGGTAGTTGAGGCAGGTACTATTACAATGTGTAAAAAAACATCTGGACAGGTACATGGATAGGATAGGTTTAGAGGGATATGGGCCAAATGCAGGCAGGTGCTGTTTGTGTAGATGGGCCATGTTGGACGGCATGGGCAAGTTGGGCCGAACGGCCTATTTCAATGCTTTATGTCTTTATGCCTCTATTTCTAAACCCGGTTGTACAATGGGTTAGGTTGGATTTGTGAGTAATTGGGATTATAAATATGGATGGAGATGGTGATAAAGGAACAGATACTAGCAATAGATTATCGAGATCAGGGTGGGGATAGGGAAACAGATGCAGCAGGTGATGGAAACGCAGGATCATTCCTTTTCAGACAGAGGAAAGTAAACATCTTTCCAGCTTGAGTTGAAGCTAGTGATTTGATTGATTGCTTTTCAATAATGCAAGATGCTGCTAATCAGGTTAGCCTGTGACGTATACACAATGAACGTAAATACCATGTTCCTGTTGTCTACAGGTTTATTCACCAAAGCTCATTGGACTATCAATCTGAAGACTTTTCCTGGTTAAACTTAAAAAAACCCTTCAATTAATAAAATAATACAAACATAAGGAATGAAATAAGAGGGTTCAATGTACTGTGTATTTTTTAAGGACAGGAAAGGCGATTGTGGGATTAATGTGGCAGAGAGAATGATATGGGAAGGATGGTCATGGGAGGCAAAGGAAATAAGTGCTGACAATTGAAAAGTTATAAGGGAGGTGACCAACTCAGGAGAAGGGGGCTGCCATTTCTGAGGAGAAATATTGTTAATTTCTTTAACCCCACAGGGCTCTGGATGCTCACTCTACCTGCAAAGAGAATCATTGAAGGCTGCAGCCACTGTTTGAATACCTAAAGGGGCTGCTCCTTGCCTTCTGGCTGCATTTTTCACCCACCATCCTCATCTTTGGACACCCTGTGCGTAGGGGAGAGGGTAGGGCTGAAGATGTCCTGGTAGGGTTGTTCATGGGCCTGGCCAAGCTGGCCATCCGTGAGTCAAGGCACCAGACGTTGGAGGGCTCTACCCGAGCCGGCTGCCTGCCCCTTTTCCGGGGATACGTTCGTGCCCGGGTGCGGATAGAAAGGGAATACGCCCTGTCTACGGGCACCCTGAGGGAGGTGAATGTATCCTGGACAAGGATTGCAATATAGTTGTTTAGCAGTTGCTTAGCATATTTGTTTGTCTTGTATTATGGTGCTGTTTTGTTTTATTGTATTGTAAATACTATTTTAATATTTGAATAAATATTTTTGATTTAAAAATAAAATAAAATAAAAAGAGAATCATTGATACCATAAATAATTAATAAAGAAGTTGGATAAGTTGTTGAGATGAGAAACCTGTATGGTCGGGGACATAAAGTGAGGCTATGGTTCTGGACGTGGCTGTATGTTGGCTATTCTTGATGCCGTGAGTTTCATTGATTCTATGATAGGCACAGAAGTGGAGTTGCTGCCTTACAGCGCTCGAATCCTGGGTTTGAACCTGTGACGGGTACTGTCTGCAAGGGGTGCACGTTCTCCCCGTGACATGCATGGGCTTTCTCTGGGTGCTCTGGTTTCCTCCCACACTCCAAAGGTACAGGTTTTTAGGCTAATTGGCTTGGTAAAATTCTAAATTGTCCCTAGTGTGTGACGGATAACATTAGTGTACGGGGATTGCTGGCCAGCACAGACTCGGTGGGCTGAAGGGCCTGTTTCCGCGCTGTATCTCGAAACTAAATTAATCTAAACTATTCTAGACAGTATGTATAATATGAGAAAGAAAACTTAAAAAAAGACATAGACCCAAGTATTGTATATTTTTCTTCGTAGCTAACATTGAAAGAATCCAAGTAATTTTTGAGCATAAAGTGGTAGAAATTGAATGACAATATATGAAGTAAAGTTTAAAAAAATAAAAGTTTGATATGTTTTCAGGAGAATCAAGTGAACTGGGGGATAGGGCTGGAAGGGGTACTACAGGAATGGGATCAAGGAAGATCTTATTGATAATCAAAGTAGATTTGAGGGGAAGCTTGGCCGAGCTGTTCCTTTTTATGTTCCATTGATCATGACTTTTATGTACATTCCAGATTTGATCACTTTCTAGCTTTTTTAAAATTACTTTAAGTAATTAATCCACTCAAAACCAAATATGCTAGCAAGAGATAAAATACTGCAGATATTAATGTATAGAACAAAAACAAAAGTGCTGGCAACATCGAGCAAGCCATTGGCACCTGTGGAAAACAGAGGCAACTTCAAGTCTAAACCTTTAATACTCTATGTGTGTACGCAAAGTGTTATGCCTGAGACACTACCTGTCACTTCTCAGGACAGATGCCATGCCTGAGTTGTTGTATACAAAATGTTATGTTTTTATTTTAGCTGCCACTTTCTATTAGCAGCCAGCAATTTGACTGTTGCTGTTAACTCCTTGCATCTCCTTTATTTTTGACAAACCATAAAGTTGTTTGCTGTTGGCTCAAAATGTTGGAGTAACTCAGTGGGACAGGCAGCATCTCTGGATAGAAGAATTGGGTGATGACACCATTCCTTCTATGCAGAGATGCTGCTTGTCCTGCTGAGTTATTCCAACGTTATGTGTCTCTTCAATTTAAATCAGCATCTGCAGTTCCTTCCTACACAAGTTCTTTGCTGGATTCTGATGCCCTGCCCTTCCGAAACATCTTTGTTCTTGACCCCTGACACACTGTGCAGTTCTTTGATCATGTCTCATATCTTGTCTTTAATTTTCATCTACTTTATGTTCAAAACATACTAGGGCTCTTGCAGTTATTCCCACCTACAAAGAAATTAAGCAAAACGGTTGGGGGCTGTGACTCTTCCTATCTCGCGGTTTGCGAGTAGGACATTCTGCTACTGATAGATCAAGACGTTTGGTGGTGGACACACTGCTGGACCAATGTGACATTCTGTGCCTGCAAGAAACCTGGATGGCGAAACAAGATCTGGATAAGTTGAACACTCTACACATGAACTTCCATGGGGCTGGAGAGTCCACTACTGACCTCAGTACGAGGCTGGTTCGGGGTAGGATAGCTGGTGGTGTAGCTATACTGTGGAACATCAAATATGACTCACTAGTGAAGGTGGTGCGTCTAAATGTTGACTGGGCCATAGGGCTGGAGTGTAATTATAATGAAAAGAAATTTACTATCTTAAATGTTTATACACCGTATGAATCATATGAGCATGAGGACGAATTTCTGAACAGGTTAGCTTTTATTCAGTCCTTCATAGAGGACAACAGCTCATCTTGTGTCTACATCATGGGTGATTTTAATGCTGACATGTCAGATAGCAAATCTTTATTTGCAGCACACCTGCAGCAGTTTTGTAATGAGTCTAAATTAATTCTATCGAGTAAAGCTTTGTTGCCTGATACAAGTTTTACCTATGTTAGTGAAGTGTGGCACACAACATCCTGGTTAGACCATATTGTGACCACAGCTGATGCTCATGCCTCACTGGAAAATGTGGAGATTTGTTATGAACTTGCCACCTCTGATCACATACCTATTGCTGCACGGTTAAATGTTGAGAATGTCCCCCTGCTGTCCAGTAATAATAATGCTGCTTCCTCAAGTAAACTGGACTGGTCAAAACTGAGCAGGGAGGTTATGGCTGGATACTCACTGTGAACGGACAGTTTTTTAAATAATATTGCATTGCCTCAAGAGGCCCTAATGTGCTCAGATATGAATTGTAAGGACGTGCAACGTGCTGAAAAACTCTGTGCCATGTATGATGTTATTGTGAAATGTCTCAATGTTTCCAGTGATCCCTTTTGTAAAAGTAAATGTAAGGTACCCAACATCAGACCTGGGTGGAATGAGTTTGTGGCTGAGCAGTACGCTGAGGCAAGAGAGGCCTTTAGACTCTGGTCAGAGGCAGGTAGGCCTAGACAGGGGGTATTGCAAGATATGAAAAACGCACAAATGCTAGAGTTAAGTATGCACTTCGTTTTATTAAGAAAAATGAAAACACAATGAGAGCAGACTCGCTTGCCAGGAAGCTACAGAATAACAACCTTACTAACTTCTGGAAAGAGGTCAAAGTAATGAATAACAGTAAATCACCCCTACTGTCTGACATTGAAGGTGTTAGTAGCCCAGAAAAAATAGCTGAGATTTGGCGTGAGCACTACCGTAACCTTTTTAATTGTGTTAAAAGTAACCCAGTTAGAATCAATCATGAACATATTGATCTCTCTGTAGATATGGTAGTTAGGGCAGCAGATGTCTATGATGCCATTAACATGTTGGATAACAACAAAGCCTGCGGTATGGACTGCATTACTGCAGAACATCTTAAATATGCCAGCTATAAGCTCTGCCCTTTGCTTTCCATGTGCCTTAATGGTTGTCTGGTTCATGGTGTCCTGCCAAATGCTATTATGTCTGTAATGTTAGTGCCTGTGCTTAAAGATAAGGCTGGTAAGCTCAACAGTATTGATAATTACTGACCTATTGCATTAGCCAGTATCTTGTCTAAAGTACTGGAGAGAATACTGTTGACAAAGCTAGAAATGTATGTCCTTACTACTGACAATCAGTTTGGGTTCAAAAGAAAACATGGAACTGACCTGTGTATCTATGCTCTTAAAGAGATTGAGTTCAGGTACACAAGCCTGAATTCGTCTGTTTTCCTATGTTTTATTGATGCGTCCAAGGCATTTGATAGAATTAATCATGAACAATTGTTTGTAAAATTGCTAGATAGAGGTGTCCCTAAATTTTTAGTGAGAATTTTAGTGTTTTGGTATGCCCATCAAACGTTTCAGGTTAAATGGGACAATGTTGTATCTGCTCCATTCTGTGTTAGTAATGGAGTGCGGCAAGGAGGAATTTTGTCTCCTATTTTATTTAATGTTTATATGGATGAACTATCAAATCAGTTAAATAGGTTAAAAACTGGCTGTCTTGTGGGCAACACTATTGTTAATCATCTTATGTATGCAGACGACCTGGTCCTGCTCTGTCCATTTAGTGCTGGGCTGCAGCAGATGTTGAAGGTGTGCTCTCAGTATGGCCTTGATTATGACATAAAATATAACGCTAAGAAAAGCCGCATAATGATAGTTAGAAGCGCTGAGGAGAGGGAATCAACTTTTCCGACCTTTTATTTGTCAGACAGTCCTCTTGCTGTGTGTGAGGAAATTAAATACCTAGGTCATGTCATATCCGATGACTGGACGGATGACAAAGACCTCTACCGACAGCGCTGTAAAATTTATCTTCAAGCTAACATGCTTATAAGGAAGTCCTCTATGTGCTCTGACTCTGTGAAGTGTTCCCTGTTCAGAACCTACATCACACCGTTGTATACTGCTCAATTGTGGTCTAACTATAAGAAAAACAATATGCAGAGGCTCAAGGTAGCATACAATGATGCAATGAGGTTGCTGCTTCGTGTCCCTAGGTGGCATAGTGCCAGTCAATTGTTTGTGTCCACTAGAGTGCCAACCTGTGAGGCACTCTTAAGACAGCTGATGTTTAGTTTTATGTGTCGCCTGGACAAGTCAGAGAACCACATAATTGAAGCCCTAGTCAGCCCTCTGAAAAGCTGCTATAGATTCACTTCTAGGCTAAGACGGCATTGGTGCAATAGCTTGTATATCTTTTAGGCTAATATGCAATTTTTAATGTATTTTTGTATCTCCTTATACTGTATGATGTGTTATATGGACCTGTGTCTGAAATAAAGCTTTAATAATATCTCTCTCTGATTTATCTCTGATTGTATGCAAAGCTAGAAATTTAGTCTAATTTATAAATGTCCTTCAGGAGGAAATCTACCAGCCTTACCCATAGATGACTCCAGTCTCACCAACAGGGTCAACTTTTAACTACATCCCCATTTTTGGAGTAATTATGGATCAACAATAAATTCTCTCATTGTTAGACTTTGGAGATACAACGCGTAAATATGCCCGTCTGTCCACTGAGTCTGCGCTGACCAGCGATCACCCCGCCCATTAATACTATCCTACACACACTAGGGACAATTTACAGTTTTACCAAAGCCAATTAACGTACAAACATGTATGTCTTTGGAGTATGGGAGGAAACCGGAGCACCCAGGGAAAACCCACGCGATCACATGGAGAAAGTACAAACTCTGTGCAGACAGCACCCATAGTCAGGATCGAACCTGGGTCTCTGGCACTGTAATGCCCCTGTCCCACTTAGGAAACCTGAACGGAAACCTCTGGAGACTTTGCAGCCCACCCAAGGTTTCCATGCGGTTTGCGGAGGTTTTTGTCAGTCTCCCTACCTGTTTCCACTACCTGCAACCTCCGGCAACCACCTGCAACCTCCGTGAACCGCAAGGAAACCTTGGGTGGGGCGCAAAGTCTCCAGAGGTTTCCATTCAGGTTTCCTAAGTGGGACTGGGCATAAGGCTGCAGCTCTACTGTTGGTGCACGGTGCCATACCAAACATTTTAAGATGTGTAACTTTTCATTTAAAACAATTAAGAAAACAGGCAGGGAATAGAGGGATACAAATCATATGTGAGCAGATGGGATTAGTTTAAATTGGCACAGATATGGTGGGTCCAACGCTCTTCCTGTGCTGTACCTTTTTATGTTCAATGACTTGTATAATTATCTATTTGAATTACAGTGTTGATATTAAATTCTCAGTCTCTTGTTCCATTTCATCTATTATTTGTCTTGAACTTCCTCTGAATAATTACTTGTTAATTTCATTGTATTTTGCAGCTGTGACTCCTTCCTCATTCTTTCCCATTTCCTTTACCTGTTAGAAAATAGACGCGTTAAGAACAAACACTTCTATTTGACTTCGCTTTCATCCGGGGTGTGTTGCCATAGCAATCATGCATTTTGAAGCACAGGGTTTTTAAAACAAATCTGTGCAGGTGTAGAAATATTCTTTCAATGGATTTCACATCTTGATATTTAGCCTATCTGTCACGCTGCAGAATTTACAATGAAGCTAAACAAACCATATTTCCTTTTGAGGAGGAGGAGAAGAGAGAGAGAGAGAGAGAGAG